>NW_026691240.1:0-239784 GCF_020826845.1 Diceros bicornis minor
ATATATATGTATATGTGTGTGTGTCTATATTTCTCAACTGCGAACTTTGGTAACATAATTGTTAAGGTGTGAACTATTTGCAGTGCACTTAACAACTGATGGCTACACATGATTGTGTAGTGACATCACGGTTAAAACCCTTCTTTGCAACATGTGGCCCCTTGCAGTTTTATTTTCAAGGAAAGGGTTCAATGACTTTTTTCTTTTGGAAGAAGAAAGACTTGCATTTCCATCTTAGAAAATCGAGAACTGGTTTCTTGCCTTTTTTCTTTTTTGTCTTCAGCTCCTCGTCCTACTGGTTACTAATTCACATGTCCAGTCACTTCAGATTCATGGTGCTAACCCTTTGCCTTGTTCAAGGCTCTGACTTTAATTATTCCATAATCCCTTCTGTGAAGGAGGTTTCTCTCCACGCTCATCTAGCGAGGAAGGAACCGACCCTCCTTTATGTGAACTTGGAGACAGAGGCCAAGGTGAAGCCTCGGTGCCCCTCCACACCAGTGAGCTGCAGAAGGGCTGCAGAGTCCTGTGAATCTTTGGCTCCCCTCCTGGCTCCCTCCGGAGTTGGCATTGCCTGCACGGAGGAGCCCAGCTCCTTACAATCGAATTGGTGAAGTCTCCTGAAGCCGGCTGAAGGATAAGACTGGCCGGAAAGGACATCAGCAAGCAGTGTGCTCCAAAAGTGGGTGGCAGAAACACTCAGAAGAAGAAAACCTTTCCGTTTCTCTTGTTTTCTCTTTATCTTCTCTCCCTTCCTTTTCCTTTCCTTAGATGGTACAGAGCCTGTCCACCCCCCATGGTGGCTGTTTTTCTCCTCAGAGCCCCAGGACAGAGCTGTATCTCTTAGTTGTAGGTCAACCCATGGGGTTCTTTGCCTGGAGTCCCACGGCAGTTTATTCACATCTCTTTCATTCAAATGATTTCAGTAGTGTAATTTATCTGTTTAGGCATATCTGTCTTCCTTGCAGACCCCCAACATTTCAAGACCTTTGGGCACATAGTAGATGCTTAAGTACTTGAGTGAATCCGTGAAGATCTTTTGTTGAATACGATCTAAATAAATACAATACCTACTCAGCCACACGAATGCAGGCACTTGAGAGAGAGTTTGGTGTCTGCTGAGCAGGCTGTGGACCAGCTTAGGGGCTCAGTGCCAAAGTGACCCAATAGATTTAGACAAAATGAACGAGATAATTAACTTCAATTTTGCAATTCATGGAGAACAGGAGCAGGATATCTAGGTGTGAATCGGGACTTGATCATTCTTGTTGCATCTTTGGAAAATCCAGTCCTTTTTCTTTCTATGGAAACGTGACTGGCCAAGAGAGTGAACGGAGGACTGGCTTTTAGAAAGGCAATTTTGTCACAGGAAGTCCTGGAGGAAAATATATGGAAGGAGAGCTGCTAGAAACATGGCAGAGACGTTTTGTGTAGAAACCCTAAAATGTGGGTTTACATGCTGTCTGAAAGAGTTGTAACCCAACTTTTCTCCACTACAGATTTGAGCAGCTTTTAAATATCTAGGTATACAAAAGGATTAGAAAGGAAAATAGATCCAACTGAAAGGAATTTCGGATGGAACAATGAAATGATGCTGAAGTGAGCCAGCGCACTGAAAAGAGTTTCAGAAAGACCTGCAGTCTCTAAAGGCAGTGGGCAATGTATCCATCAGGTTTCAAGTAGAAAGGGAAATGGGAACAATTGTCTGTCATCTCATGTCCAGGAGATGACAAGCAACAGTCTCTCAGAGAAGAAAAAGATTTCATTCCAACCGGTCGAACCAGCCACCTGGCCAGGCCCCTTTCAAGTGGACGAGTTCCAGAGGAGAGAGCCCCGGGGCCTGCCGCCAAGTTTCCTGGGGCGTGTGCTGGGCCCCCTCAGAGGACCAGGCAGCCTGGCAGCCTGTGTGCCAGAGCTGAGATCTGGCGGCCTCCCACACCCGGTTCCCTGTCCTGCCCCGTCCTCCCGAGGGAGGCCGATGGTCCTGGCAGTGGCGAGTGGGGTGGGGCTGGCTGTGAAGCTTTCCTGGGATGCCCCGGGAGAGGGCGCCGGGGGATGGGCTGCCCCTGGCCAGGTCTGAGGCACTGACCCAGCTCAGGGCTGTCGGGGGCGGAGAGAGAAGCCCCTCCGCCTCTTCCCTGAAGCTTCTTATGGCTGGCCAAATCCTTCACAAGACAGGTTCGCTGGAGAAAATAATACCCAGCTTCAGAACACGTGTACAGGGGAGAAACCCGCGAAACTGAGTCTCTCAACACAATGGCAGAGATTCTCCTCCTATCTCCAGCTGCAGACAAAGGAGGATGTTGGGGGTGCGGTTTGGGCATGTGAGACTGGAGAAGACAATTGTCATGGAGAGGGACATGTAGACGATTGGATTGTCTGAACCGGTTCCCCTGCAGTGGGGTCAGGGCCCGGAAGGGACAGCACGGAGGTGACCATGAAGGGGCCTCTCCGTGGTGTGGCTGGCCCCGGGGGGCCGCGCCTGGGGATGGGGATGGAGGGGGGGAAGTGGGATGGCCTGTGAGTTGGCAGCAGTGGTGGATGCAGATACTCAGAGGTCAGGGATCTCTCACTCTTTCCCTGCCTGTCTGTCTGTCTGTCTCTCACTCTCTCTCTCTCTCTCTCTCTCTTTCTCTCTCGGGGACCTGAGGAGAAGAGGTGGGCGAGCCCTGCCCGCCTCGCCTACCTGCCTTCCTCTCCCCTGGCCCCTTCTTTCTCCGGCTGCTTTGAGTGCCCTGTGGGCTTGGGTTCAACCCCTGAGGCCAAGGGCGCATGCGCCACCCGCCACCGCCAGGGCCTAGGCGGGCCTCGGGGGTCCTCAGTGAAGGCCCCGCCCGCCCGCCAGGCCAGGCCAGTCCCAGCTGAAGAAGGAACGCCAACGCCCTGCTGGACTTGGCTTCAGCTGTTGTCTCCCTCCCATCCCCCACTTGCAATCAGCTGGCCGGCCGCTTCCCTTCTTTGGAAGCGGTGGTCTGGACCTGGTGGCCAAAGGCCGACTGGGGTGCCAGGTCAAGGCTCTGCCTCGGCCAGCTGCTTTTGCCCGGGCCTCATTTCTTCCTGAAAGGCAAAACCACGGCCTCACCCCACGCCCGCACTTGTCGACTCCAGCCAGGTGGAGGAAAGGCTCTGTGGAATCCGAAGGGCCGAGACAGGCTTATGGCCAAGCAGTGAGTGAGGCCCCAGCAGGCCGCCGGCTTGGGGAGCCGCTGCCACACGGGCAGGCCCTTCCGGCGACGGGGTCCCAGCATCATCTCTGGAGTCGGGAGGGCCTGGCCTTCCTAGTGCCCAGGCCACGGCTCTGAGGAGAAATCCGCGTTGGAGGGCACGCGTGAGGCCCTCGGCCTGAGGGCGCTGGTGCCACGCCGGGGGCGACTGGAAGGCTGGCTGGGCTCGCCTGCTTTGTCCAAAGGAGGCTGGCCAACCAGCCCAACCGGCCACCTGGGCCAGGCCCCTTTCAAGTGGACAAGATCCGGGGGAAAGGGCCCTGGGGCCTGCCGCCAAGTCCCCTGGGGCGTGTGCTGGGCCCCCTCAGAGGAGGGAGCCACCTGGCAACCTGTGTGCCAGACCTTAGATCTGGCGGCCTGCCACACCCGGCTCCCTGCCCTGCCCACGCCTGCCTCCATCCACTCCACGGAGGACGATGGTGTTGGCAGTGCGAGCGGAGATAGTCGTTAGAGACTTCACTTGGAGTTGTAGTCCAAGAGCATCACAGAGGAGCACTGAGCTTGGGCTCGGCCATTTATCCGCTTTGTAACCTGGCTGAGTTTTCTAGCCACTGTACCCAGTCTCTTCATCTAGCAAATGGTGCAAAGAACAACATTGACTACGTCGGGATGCTTTCAGGGTCATGTGAGTTAAGATATGTTCCAGCACAGAGTTTACATTCAGGGTGCAGTCCTTGGCTCAGTAGAAGTGTTCGCTGCTGTTCTTATGATTTTCATTATTTCACGTCCTTATCTTCCTCGTGAGTTCCCTGTCAAACCAACCACGATCCACGGTGTCAGCAGTTTGATTCCAGGTCCCTGCTTCAAGGCCTGCAGAGGGAACCTCGTGCTCATAACCTCCTGTTTTTCTCCCAGTCTCTGGAGGGATGCATTGACCTCTAGCTTGTCTGCACTGAGGCACGGAATGGGGTCCCACACCCAACCCCGCGTCTCCTCCTTTTCATATCTGATGCTTTGGGAAGACTGCTTACTGTTCACTCGGTGGACTATACTCCCTGACATGAGCCACGCACGGGAGAGAGGCGGTAGGAAACACTGATCCATGTAGGGCTCTGAGTTGACCATAACACAGAGTACAGTTGATCAAGGGCCGAGGTAGGGTTCCTTAAGGCAAAGATCTGCCGAGATGAGGGTGTTCTGATGTGACGCCGCCTGAAAATAAAGCAAACACATAAAAGCATATGTAGTGGTCAAAGGGAAAGCACGCCACTAAAAGAATTGATCCCATGAAATACACTATTCTATTTGTTTATGTATCAAATGACTGATAGGAAAGAGCCAGGCGTAGAGATAGTAGACTTGATCAATGTCATAGAGAATTCTTTTAACAGTTGTTCATGCCTTGTGTTTTACATCATTGATTAGGGGAGTATTTTCGTCTTTTCCTTTCCTAGTGTCTCCATCTTTCTCAACTTTTCCAGGAGACATATTTACATTATCCTCTAAAATGTTAGGGAAATTTTAAAAAAGTTATGACACATTGGAAGTTGTTGATTTTGTATATGGGAGGAGCACTAGATTGCAAGTGAATTAGTGATCATTAGAGTTTTAGTTTGGTAAAAGACGGTAGTTGGAGTTGATACCAGGATGTTTGTAACCCAGTTTTTACTTCATTATTTGGTGTAGTTTTCCAAATGCCAGAGCCGGTCATTTTTAATGTAATAACTTGTCTCATTTTAGAATATGTGTTCTTGGAGAGGGTGATGCAGGTAAGTAGAAAATAATTTAATGTAGTGACTTGTTTTTCTCCAATGGATCTCTTATAAACCCAACAGCCATATAGCATTCTTTTGTCCAAATGACCTGATGGCACTTTCTTAACTTTTCTTGCTGTGACTCTAGCAATCTAGGGTCACACCACCTTCTCTCTCCTAGTCATGCTTTCAGTTGTAAGAGTGATATTGTCAATAGTACAGTGAGCAATTGGCACACACTCTACTCTTTTCTTACATGTATATATATGTATATGTGTGTGTGTCTATATTTCTCAACTGCGAACTTTGGTAACATAATTGTTAAGGTGTGAACTATTTGCAGTGCACTTAACAACTGATGGCTACACATGATTGTGTAGTGACATCACGGTTAAAACCCTTCTTTGCAACATGTGGCCCCTTGCAGTTTTATTTTCAAGGAAAGGGTTCAATGACTTTTTTCTTTTGGAAGAAGAAAGACTTGCATTTCCATCTTAGAAAATCGAGAACTGGTTTCTTGCCTTTTTTCTTTTTTTGTCTTCAGCTCCTCGTCCTACTGGTTACTAATTCACATGTCCAGTCACTTCAGATTCATGGTGCTAACCCTTTGCCTTGTTCAAGGCTCTGACTTTAATTATTCCATAATCCCTTCTGTGAAGGAGGTTTCTCTCCACGCTCATCTAGCGAGGAAGGAACCGACCCTCCTTTATGTGAACTTGGAGACAGAGGCCAAGGTGAAGCCTCGGTGCCCCTCCACACCAGTGAGCTGCAGAAGGGCTGCAGAGTCCTGTGAATCTTTGGCTCCCCTCCTGGCTCCCTCCGGAGTTGGCATTGCCTGCACGGAGGAGCCCAGCTCCTTACAATCGAATTGGTGAAGTCTCCTGAAGCCGGCTGAAGGATAAGACTGGCCGGAAAGGACATCAGCAAGCAGTGTGCTCCAAAAGTGGGTGGCAGAAACACTCAGAAGAAGAAAACCTTTCCGTTTCTCTTGTTTTCTCTTTATCTTCTCTCCCTTCCTTTTCCTTTCCTTAGATGGTACAGAGCCTGTCCACCCCCCATGGTGGCTGTTTTTCTCCTCAGAGCCCCAGGACAGAGCTGTATCTCTTAGTTGTAGGTCAACCCATGGGGGTTCTTTGCCTGGAGTCCCACGGCAGTTTATTCACATCTCTTTCATTCAAATGATTTCAGTAGTGTAATTTATCTGTTTAGGCATATCTGTCTTCCTTGCAGACCCCCAACATTTCAAGACCTTTGGGCACATAGTAGATGCTTAAGTACTTGAGTGAATCCGTGAAGATCTTTTGTTGAATACGATCTAAATAAATACAATACCTACTCAGCACACGAATGCAGGCACTTGAGAGAGAGTTTGGTGTCTGCTGAAGCAGGCTGTGGACCAGCTTAGGGGCTCAGTGCCAAAGTGACCCAATAGATTTAGACAAAATGAACGAGATAATTAACTTCAATTTTGCAATTCATGGAGAACAGGAGCAGGATATCTAGGTGTGAATCGGGACTTGATCATTCTTGTTGCATCTTTGGAAAATCCAGTCCTTTTTCTTTCTATGGAAACGTGACTGGCCAAGAGAGTGAACGGAGGACTGGCTTTTAGAAAGGCAATTTTGTCACAGGAAGTCCTGGAGGAAAATACATGGAAGGAGAGCTGCTAGAAACATGGCAGAGACGTTTTGTGTAGAAACCCTAAAATGTGGGTTTACATGCTGTCTGAAAGAGTTGTAACCCAACTTTTCTCCACTACAGATTTGAGCAGCTTTTAAATATCTAGGCATACAAAAGGATTAGAAAGGAAAATAGATCCAACTGAAAGGAATTTCGGATGGAACAATGAAATGATGCTGAAGTGAGCCAGCGCACTGAAAAGAGTTTCAGAAAGACCTGCAGTCTCTAAAGGCAGTGGGCAATGTATCCATCAGGTTTCAAGTAGAAAGGGAAATGGGAACAATTGTCTGTCATCTCATGTCCAGGAGATGACAAGCAACAGTCTCTCAGAGAAGAAAAAGATTTCTTTCCAACCGGTCGAACCAGCCACCTGGGCCAGGCCCCTTTCAAGTGGACGAGTTCCAGAGGAGAGAGCCCCGGGGCCTGCCGCCAAGTTTCCTGGGGCGTGTGCTGGGCCCCCTCAGAGGACCAGGCAGCCTGGCAGCCTGTGTGCCAGAGCTGAGATCTGGCGGCCTCCCACACCCGGTTCCCTGTCCTGCCCCGTCCTCCCGAGGGAGGCCGATGGTCCTGGCAGTGGCGAGTGGGGTGGGGCTGGCTGTGAAGCTTTCCTGGGATGCCCCGGGAGAGGGCGCCGGGGGATGGGCTGCCCCTGGCCAGGTCTGAGGCACTGACCCAGCTCAGGGCTGTCGGGGGCGGAGAGAGAAGCCCCTCCGCCTCTTCCCTGAAGCTTCTTATGGCTGGCCAAATCCTTCACAAGACAGGTTCGCTGGAGAAAATAATACCCAGCTTCAGAACACGTGTACAGGGGAGAAACCCGCGAAACTGAGTCTCTCAACACAATGGCAGAGATTCTCCTCCTATCTCCAGCTGCAGACAAAGGAGGATGTTGGGGGTGCGGTTTGGGCATGTGAGACTGGAGAAGACAATTGTCATGGAGAGGGACATGTAGACGATTGGATTGTCTGAACCGGTTCCCCTGCAGTGGGGTCAGGCCCGGAAGGGACAGCACGGAGGTGACCATGAAGGGGCCTCTCCGTGGTGTGGCTGGCCCCGGGGGGCCGCGCCTGGGGATGGGGATGGAGGGGGGGAAGTGGGATGGCCTGTGAGTTGGCAGCAGTGGTGGATGCAGATACTCAGAGGTCGGGGATCTCTCACTCTTTCCCTGCCTGTCTGTCTGTCTGTCTCTCACTCTCTCTCTCTCTCTCTCTCTTTCTCTCTCGGGGACCTGAGGAGAAGAGGTGGGCGAGCCCTGCCCGCCTCGCCTACCTGCCTTCCTCTCCCCTGGCCCCTTCTTTCTCCGGCTGCTTTGAGTGCCCTGTGGGCTTGGGTTCAACCCCTGAGGCCAAGGGCGCATGCGCCACCCGCCACCGCCAGGGCCTAGGGCGGGCCTCGGGGGTCCTCAGTGAAGGCCCCGCCCGCCCGCCAGGCCAGGCCAGTCCCAGCTGAAGAAGGAACGCCAACGCCCTGCTGGACTTGGCTTCAGCTGTTGTCTCCCTCCCATCCCCCACTTGCAATCAGCTGGCCGGCCGCTTCCCTTCTTTGGAAGCGGTGGTCTGGACCTGGTGGCCAAAGGCCGACTGGGGTGCCAGGTCAAGGCTCTGCCTCGGCCAGCTGCTTTTGCCCGGGCCTCATTTCTTCCTGGAAAGGCAAAACCACGGCCTCACCCCACGCCCGCACTTGTCGACTCCAGCCAGGTGGAGGAAAGGCTCTGTGGAATCCGAAGGGCCGAGACAGGCTTATGGCCAAGCAGTGAGTGAGGCCCCAGCAGGCCGCCGGCTTGGGGAGCCGCTGCCACACGGGCAGGCCCTTCCGGCGACGGGTCCCAGCATCATCTCTGGAGTCGGGAGGGCCTGGCCTTCCTAGTGCCCAGGCCACGGCTCTGAGGAGAAATCCGCGTTGGAGGGCACGCGTGAGGCCCTCGGCCTGAGGGCGCTGGTGCCACGCCGGGGGCGACTGGAAGGCTGGCTGGGCTCGCCTGCTTTGTCCAAAGGAGGCTGGCCAACCAGCCCAACCGGCCACCTGGGCCAGGCCCCTTTCAAGTGGACAAGATCCGGGGGAAAGGGCCCTGGGGCCTGCCGCCAAGTCCCCTGGGGCGTGTGCTGGGCCCCCTCAGAGGAGGGAGCCACCTGGCAACCTGTGTGCCAGACCTTAGATCTGGCGGCCTGCCACACCCGGCTCCCTGCCCTGCCCACGCCTGCCTCCATCCACTCCACGGAGGACGATGGTGTTGGCAGTGCGAGCGGAGATAGTCGTTAGAGACTTCACTTGGAGTTGTAGTCCAAGAGCATCACAGAGGAGCACTGAGCTTGGGCTCGGCCATTTATCCGCTTTGTAACCTGGCTGAGTTTTCTAGCCACTGTACCCAGTCTCTTCATCTAGCAAATGGTGCAAAGAACAACATTGACTACGTCGGGATGCTTTCAGGGTCATGTGAGTTAAGATATGTTCCAGCACAGAGTTTACATTCAGGGTGCAGTCCTTGGCTCAGTAGAAGTGTTCGCTGCTGTTCTTATGATTTTCATTATTTCACGTCCTTATCTTCCTCGTGAGTTCCCTGTCAAACCAACCACGATCCACGGTGTCAGCAGTTTGATTCCAGGTCCCTGCTTCAAGGCCTGCAGAGGGAACCTCGTGCTCATAACCTCCTGTTTTTCTCCCAGTCTCTGGAGGGATGCATTGACCTCTAGCTTGTCTGCACTGAGGCACGGAATGGGGTCCCACACCCAACCCCGCGTCTCCTCCTTTTCATATCTGATGCTTTGGGAAGACTGCTTACTGTTCACTCGGTGGACTATACTCCCTGACATGAGCCACGCACGGGAGAGAGGCGGTAGGAAACACTGATCCATGTAGGGCTCTGAGTTGACCATAACACAGAGTACAGTTGATCAAGGGCCGAGGTAGGGTTCCTTAAGGCAAAGATCTGCCGAGATGAGGGTGTTCTGATGTGACGCCGCCTGAAAATAAAGCAAACACATAAAAGCATATGTAGTGGTCAAAGGGAAAGCACGCCACTAAAAGAATTGATCCCATGAAATACACTATTCTATTTGTTTATGTATCAAATGACTGATAGGAAAGAGCCAGGCGTAGAGATAGTAGACTTGATCAATGTCATAGAGAATTCTTTTAACAGTTGTTCATGCCTTGTGTTTTACATCATTGATTAGGGGAGTATTTTCGTCTTTTCCTTTCCTAGTGTCTCCATCTTTCTCAACTTTTCCAGGAGACATATTTACATTATCCTCTAAAATGTTAGGGAAATTTTAAAAAAGTTATGACACATTGGAAGTTGTTGATTTTGTATATGGGAGGAGCACTAGATTGCAAGTGAATTAGTGATCATTAGAGTTTTAGTTTGGTAAAAGACGGTAGTTGGAGTTGATACCAGGATGTTTGTAACCCAGTTTTTACTTCATTATTTGGTGTAGTTTTCCAAATGCCAGAGCCGGTCATTTTTAATGTAATAACTTGTCTCATTTTAGAATATGTGTTCTTGGAGAGGGTGATGCAGGTAAGTAGAAAATAATTTAATGTAGTGACTTGTTTTTCTCCAATGGATCTCTTATAAACCCAACAGCCATATAGCATTCTTTTGTCCAAATGACCTGATGGCACTTTCTTAACTTTTCTTGCTGTGACTCTAGCAATCTAGGGTCACACCACCTTCTCTCTCCTAGTCATGCTTTCAGTTGTAAGAGTGATATTGTCAATAGTACAGTGAGCAATTGGCACACACTCTACTCTTTTCTTACATGTATATATATGTATATGTGTGTGTGTCTATATTTCTCAACTGCGAACTTTGGTAACATAATTGTTAAGGTGTGAACTATTTGCAGTGCACTTAACAACTGATGGCTACACATGATTGTGTAGTGACATCACGGTTAAAACCCTTCTTTGCAACATGTGGCCCCTTTCAGTTTTATTTTCAAGGAAAGGGTTCAATGACTTTTTTCTTTTGGAAGAAGAAAGACTTGCATTTCCATCTTAGAAAATCGAGAACTGGTTTCTTGCCTTTTTTCTTTTTTTGTCTTCAGCTCCTCGTCCTACTGGTTACTAATTCACATGTCCAGTCACTTCAGATTCATGGTGCTAACCCTTTGCCTTGTTCAAGGCTCTGACTTTAATTATTCCATAATCCCTTCTGTGAAGGAGGTTTCTCTCCACGCTCATCTAGCGAGGAAGGAACCGACCCTCCTTTATGTGAACTTGGAGACAGAGGCCAAGGTGAAGCCTCGGTGCCCCTCCACACCAGTGAGCTGCAGAAGGGCTGCAGAGTCCTGTGAATCTTTGGCTCCCCTCCTGGCTCCCTCCGGAGTTGGCATTGCCTGCACGGAGGAGCCCAGCTCCTTACAATCGAATTGGTGAAGTCTCCTGAAGCCGGCTGAAGGATAAGACTGGCCGGAAAGGACATCAGCAAGCAGTGTGCTCCAAAAGTGGGTGGCAGAAACACTCAGAAGAAGAAAACCTTTCCGTTTCTCTTGTTTTCTCTTTATCTTCTCTCCCTTCCTTTTCCTTTCCTTAGATGGTACAGAGCCTGTCCACCCCCCATGGTGGCTGTTTTTCTCCTCAGAGCCCCAGGACAGAGCTGTATCTCTTAGTTGTAGGTCAACCCATGGGGGTTCTTTGCCTGGAGTCCCACGGCAGTTTATTCACATCTCTTTCATTCAAATGATTTCAGTAGTGTAATTTATCTGTTTAGGCATATCTGTCTTCCTTGCAGACCCCCAACATTTCAAGACCTTTGGGCACATAGTAGATGCTTAAGTACTTGAGTGAATCCGTGAAGATCTTTTGTTGAATACGATCTAAATAAATACAATACCTACTCAGCACACGAATGCAGGCACTTGAGAGAGAGTTTGGTGTCTGCTGAAGCAGGCTGTGGACCAGCTTAGGGGCTCAGTGCCAAAGTGACCCAATAGATTTAGACAAAATGAACGAGATAATTAACTTCAATTTTGCAATTCATGGAGAACAGGAGCAGGATATCTAGGTGTGAATCGGGACTTGATCATTCTTGTTGCATCTTTGGAAAATCCAGTCCTTTTTCTTTCTATGGAAACGTGACTGGCCAAGAGAGTGAACGGAGGACTGGCTTTTAGAAAGGCAATTTTGTCACAGGAAGTCCTGGAGGAAAATACATGGAAGGAGAGCTGCTAGAAACATGGCAGAGACGTTTTGTGTAGAAACCCTAAAATGTGGGTTTACATGCTGTCTGAAAGAGTTGTAACCCAACTTTTCTCCACTACAGATTTGAGCAGCTTTTAAATATCTAGGCATACAAAAGGATTAGAAAGGAAAATAGATCCAACTGAAAGGAATTTCGGATGGAACAATGAAATGATGCTGAAGTGAGCCAGCGCACTGAAAAGAGTTTCAGAAAGACCTGCAGTCTCTAAAGGCAGTGGGCAATGTATCCATCAGGTTTCAAGTAGAAAGGGAAATGGGAACAATTGTCTGTCATCTCATGTCCAGGAGATGACAAGCAACAGTCTCTCAGAGAAGAAAAAGATTTCTTTCCAACCGGTCGAACCAGCCACCTGGGCCAGGCCCCTTTCAAGTGGACGAGTTCCAGAGGAGAGAGCCCCGGGGCCTGCCGCCAAGTTTCCTGGGGCGTGTGCTGGGCCCCCTCAGAGGACCAGGCAGCCTGGCAGCCTGTGTGCCAGAGCTGAGATCTGGCGGCCTCCCACACCCGGTTCCCTGTCCTGCCCCGTCCTCCCGAGGGAGGCCGATGGTCCTGGCAGTGGCGAGTGGGGTGGGGCTGGCTGTGAAGCTTTCCTGGGATGCCCCGGGAGAGGGCGCCGGGGGATGGGCTGCCCCTGGCCAGGTCTGAGGCACTGACCCAGCTCAGGGCTGTCGGGGGCGGAGAGAGAAGCCCCTCCGCCTCTTCCCTGAAGCTTCTTATGGCTGGCCAAATCCTTCACAAGACAGGTTCGCTGGAGAAAATAATACCCAGCTTCAGAACACGTGTACAGGGGAGAAACCCGCGAAACTGAGTCTCTCAACACAATGGCAGAGATTCTCCTCCTATCTCCAGCTGCAGACAAAGGAGGATGTTGGGGGTGCGGTTTGGGCATGTGAGACTGGAGAAGACAATTGTCATGGAGAGGGACATGTAGACGATTGGATTGTCTGAACCGGTTCCCCTGCAGTGGGGTCAGGCCCGGAAGGGACAGCACGGAGGTGACCATGAAGGGGCCTCTCCGTGGTGTGGCTGGCCCCGGGGGGCCGCGCCTGGGGATGGGGATGGAGGGGGGGAAGTGGGATGGCCTGTGAGTTGGCAGCAGTGGTGGATGCAGATACTCAGAGGTCGGGGATCTCTCACTCTTTCCCTGCCTGTCTGTCTGTCTGTCTCTCACTCTCTCTCTCTCTCTCTCTCTCTTTCTCTCTCGGGGACCTGAGGAGAAGAGGTGGGCGAGCCCTGCCCGCCTCGCCTACCTGCCTTCCTCTCCCCTGGCCCCTTCTTTCTCCGGCTGCTTTGAGTGCCCTGTGGGCTTGGGTTCAACCCCTGAGGCCAAGGGCGCATGCGCCACCCGCCACCGCCAGGGCCTAGGGCGGGCCTCGGGGGTCCTCAGTGAAGGCCCCGCCCGCCCGCCAGGCCAGGCCAGTCCCAGCTGAAGAAGGAACGCCAACGCCCTGCTGGACTTGGCTTCAGCTGTTGTCTCCCTCCCATCCCCCACTTGCAATCAGCTGGCCGGCCGCTTCCCTTCTTTGGAAGCGGTGGTCTGGACCTGGTGGCCAAAGGCCGACTGGGGTGCCAGGTCAAGGCTCTGCCTCGGCCAGCTGCTTTTGCCCGGGCCTCATTTCTTCCTGGAAAGGCAAAACCACGGCCTCACCCCACGCCCGCACTTGTCGACTCCAGCCAGGTGGAGGAAAGGCTCTGTGGAATCCGAAGGGCCGAGACAGGCTTATGGCCAAGCAGTGAGTGAGGCCCCAGCAGGCCGCCGGCTTGGGGAGCCGCTGCCACACGGGCAGGCCCTTCCGGCGACGGGTCCCAGCATCATCTCTGGAGTCGGGAGGGCCTGGCCTTCCTAGTGCCCAGGCCACGGCTCTGAGGAGAAATCCGCGTTGGAGGGCACGCGTGAGGCCCTCGGCCTGAGGGCGCTGGTGCCACGCCGGGGGCGACTGGAAGGCTGGCTGGGCTCGCCTGCTTTGTCCAAAGGAGGCTGGCCAACCAGCCCAACCGGCCACCTGGGCCAGGCCCCTTTCAAGTGGACAAGATCCGGGGGAAAGGGCCCTGGGGCCTGCCGCCAAGTCCCCTGGGGCGTGTGCTGGGCCCCCTCAGAGGAGGGAGCCACCTGGCAACCTGTGTGCCAGACCTTAGATCTGGCGGCCTGCCACACCCGGCTCCCTGCCCTGCCCACGCCTGCCTCCATCCACTCCACGGAGGACGATGGTGTTGGCAGTGCGAGCGGAGATAGTCGTTAGAGACTTCACTTGGAGTTGTAGTCCAAGAGCATCACAGAGGAGCACTGAGCTTGGGCTCGGCCATTTATCCGCTTTGTAACCTGGCTGAGTTTTCTAGCCACTGTACCCAGTCTCTTCATCTAGCAAATGGTGCAAAGAACAACATTGACTACGTCGGGATGCTTTCAGGGTCATGTGAGTTAAGATATGTTCCAGCACAGAGTTTACATTCAGGGTGCAGTCCTTGGCTCAGTAGAAGTGTTCGCTGCTGTTCTTATGATTTTCATTATTTCACGTCCTTATCTTCCTCGTGAGTTCCCTGTCAAACCAACCACGATCCACGGTGTCAGCAGTTTGATTCCAGGTCCCTGCTTCAAGGCCTGCAGAGGGAACCTCGTGCTCATAACCTCCTGTTTTTCTCCCAGTCTCTGGAGGGATGCATTGACCTCTAGCTTGTCTGCACTGAGGCACGGAATGGGGTCCCACACCCAACCCCGCGTCTCCTCCTTTTCATATCTGATGCTTTGGGAAGACTGCTTACTGTTCACTCGGTGGACTATACTCCCTGACATGAGCAACGCACGGGAGAGAGGCGGTAGGAAACACTGATCCATGTAGGGCTCTGAGTTGACCATAACACAGAGTACAGTTGATCAAGGGCCGAGGTAGGGTTCCTTAAGGCAAAGATCTGCCGAGATGAGGGTGTTCTGATGTGACGCCGCCTGAAAATAAAGCAAACACATAAAAGCATATGTAGTGGTCAAAGGGAAAGCACGCCACTAAAAGAATTGATCCCATGAAATACACTATTCTATTTGTTTATGTATCAAATGACTGATAGGAAAGAGCCAGGCGTAGAGATAGTAGACTTGATCAATGTCATAGAGAATTCTTTTAACAGTTGTTCATGCCTTGTGTTTTACATCATTGATTAGGGGAGTATTTTCGTCTTTTCCTTTCCTAGTGTCTCCATCTTTCTCAACTTTTCCAGGAGACATATTTACATTATCCTCTAAAATGTTAGGGAAATTTTAAAAAAGTTATGACACATTGGAAGTTGTTGATTTTGTATATGGGAGGAGCACTAGATTGCAAGTGAATTAGTGATCATTAGAGTTTTAGTTTGGTAAAAGACGGTAGTTGGAGTTGATACCAGGATGTTTGTAACCCAGTTTTTACTTCATTATTTGGTGTAGTTTTCCAAATGCCAGAGCCGGTCATTTTTAATGTAATAACTTGTCTCATTTTAGAATATGTGTTCTTGGAGAGGGTGATGCAGGTAAGTAGAAAATAATTTAATGTAGTGACTTGTTTTTCTCCAATGGATCTCTTATAAACCCAACAGCCATATAGCATTCTTTTGTCCAAATGACCTGATGGCACTTTCTTAACTTTTCTTGCTGTGACTCTAGCAATCTAGGGTCACACCACCTTCTCTCTCCTAGTCATGCTTTCAGTTGTAAGAGTGATATTGTCAACAGTACAGTGAGCAATTGGCACACACTCTACTCTTTTCTTACATGTATATATATGTATATGTGTGTGTGTCTATATTTCTCAACTGCGAACTTTGGTAACATAATTGTTAAGGTGTGAACTATTTGCAGTGCACTTAACAACTGATGGCTACACATGATTGTGTAGTGACATCACGGTTAAAACCCTTCTTTGCAACATGTGGCCCCTTTCAGTTTTATTTTCAAGGAAAGGGTTCAATGACTTTTTTCTTTTGGAAGAAGAAAGACTTGCATTTCCATCTTAGAAAATCGAGAACTGGTTTCTTGCCTTTTTTCTTTTTTTGTCTTCAGCTCCTCGTCCTACTGGTTACTAATTCACATGTCCAGTCACTTCAGATTCATGGTGCTAACCCTTTGCCTTGTTCAAGGCTCTGACTTTAATTATTCCATAATCCCTTCTGTGAAGGAGGTTTCTCTCCACGCTCATCTAGCGAGGAAGGAACCGACCCTCCTTTATGTGAACTTGGAGACAGAGGCCAAGGTGAAGCCTCGGTGCCCCTCCACACCAGTGAGCTGCAGAAGGGCTGCAGAGTCCTGTGAATCTTTGGCTCCCCTCCTGGCTCCCTCCGGAGTTGGCATTGCCTGCACGGAGGAGCCCAGCTCCTTACAATCGAATTGGTGAAGTCTCCTGAAGCCGGCTGAAGGATAAGACTGGCCGGAAAGGACATCAGCAAGCAGTGTGCTCCAAAAGTGGGTGGCAGAAACACTCAGAAGAAGAAAACCTTTCCGTTTCTCTTGTTTTCTCTTTATCTTCTCTCCCTTCCTTTTCCTTTCCTTAGATGGTACAGAGCCTGTCCACCCCCCATGGTGGCTGTTTTTCTCCTCAGAGCCCCAGGACAGAGCTGTATCTCTTAGTTGTAGGTCAACCCATGGGGGTTCTTTGCCTGGAGTCCCACGGCAGTTTATTCACATCTCTTTCATTCAAATGATTTCAGTAGTGTAATTTATCTGTTTAGGCATATCTGTCTTCCTTGCAGACCCCCAACATTTCAAGACCTTTGGGCACATAGTAGATGCTTAAGTACTTGAGTGAATCCGTGAAGATCTTTTGTTGAATACGATCTAAATAAATACAATACCTACTCAGCACACGAATGCAGGCACTTGAGAGAGAGTTTGGTGTCTGCTGAAGCAGGCTGTGGACCAGCTTAGGGGCTCAGTGCCAAAGTGACCCAATAGATTTAGACAAAATGAACGAGATAATTAACTTCAATTTTGCAATTCATGGAGAACAGGAGCAGGATATCTAGGTGTGAATCGGGACTTGATCATTCTTGTTGCATCTTTGGAAAATCCAGTCCTTTTTCTTTCTATGGAAACGTGACTGGCCAAGAGAGTGAACGGAGGACTGGCTTTTAGAAAGGCAATTTTGTCACAGGAAGTCCTGGAGGAAAATATATGGAAGGAGAGCTGCTAGAAACATGGCAGAGACGTTTTGTGTAGAAACCCTAAAATGTGGGTTTACATGCTGTCTGAAAGAGTTGTAACCCAACTTTTCTCCACTACAGATTTGAGCAGCTTTTAAATATCTAGGTATACAAAAGGATTAGAAAGGAAAATAGATCCAACTGAAAGGAATTTCGGATGGAACAATGAAATGATGCTGAAGTGAGCCAGCGCACTGAAAAGAGTTTCAGAAAGACCTGCAGTCTCTAAAGGCAGTGGGCAATGTATCCATCAGGTTTCAAGTAGAAAGGGAAATGGGAACAATTGTCTGTCATCTCATGTCCAGGAGATGACAAGCAACAGTCTCTCAGAGAAGAAAAAGATTTCTTTCCAACCGGTCGAACCAGCCACCTGGGCCAGGCCCCTTTCAAGTGGACGAGTTCCAGAGGAGAGAGCCCCGGGGCCTGCCGCCAAGTTTCCTGGGGCGTGTGCTGGGCCCCCTCAGAGGACCAGGCAGCCTGGCAGCCTGTGTGCCAGAGCTGAGATCTGGCGGCCTCCCACACCCGGTTCCCTGTCCTGCCCCGTCCTCCCGAGGGAGGCCGATGGTCCTGGCAGTGGCGAGTGGGGTGGGGCTGGCTGTGAAGCTTTCCTGGGATGCCCCGGGAGAGGGCGCCGGGGGATGGGCTGCCCCTGGCCAGGTCTGAGGCACTGACCCAGCTCAGGGCTGTCGGGGGCGGAGAGAGAAGCCCCTCCGCCTCTTCCCTGAAGCTTCTTATGGCTGGCCAAATCCTTCACAAGACAGGTTCGCTGGAGAAAATAATACCCAGCTTCAGAACACGTGTACAGGGGAGAAACCCGCGAAACTGAGTCTCTCAACACAATGGCAGAGATTCTCCTCCTATCTCCAGCTGCAGACAAAGGAGGATGTTGGGGGTGCGGTTTGGGCATGTGAGACTGGAGAAGACAATTGTCATGGAGAGGGACATGTAGACGATTGGATTGTCTGAACCGGTTCCCCTGCAGTGGGGTCAGGCCCGGAAGGGACAGCACGGAGGTGACCATGAAGGGGCCTCTCCGTGGTGTGGCTGGCCCCGGGGGGCCGCGCCTGGGGATGGGGATGGAGGGGGGGAAGTGGGATGGCCTGTGAGTTGGCAGCAGTGGTGGATGCAGATACTCAGAGGTCAGGGATCTCTCACTCTTTCCCTGCCTGTCTGTCTGTCTGTCTCTCACTCTCTCTCTCTCTCTCTCTCTTTCTCTCTCGGGGACCTGAGGAGAAGAGGTGGGCGAGCCCTGCCCGCCTCGCCTACCTGCCTTCCTCTCCCCTGGCCCCTTCTTTCTCCGGCTGCTTTGAGTGCCCTGTGGGCTTGGGTTCAACCCCTGAGGCCAAGGGCGCATGCGCCACCCGCCACCGCCAGGGCCTAGGGCGGGCCTCGGGGGTCCTCAGTGAAGGCCCCGCCCGCCCGCCAGGCCAGGCCAGTCCCAGCTGAAGAAGGAACGCCAACGCCCTGCTGGACTTGGCTTCAGCTGTTGTCTCCCTCCCATCCCCCACTTGCAATCAGCTGGCCGGCCGCTTCCCTTCTTTGGAAGCGGTGGTCTGGACCTGGTGGCCAAAGGCCGACTGGGGTGCCAGGTCAAGGCTCTGCCTCGGCCAGCTGCTTTTGCCCGGGCCTCATTTTTTCCTGGAAAGGCAAAACCACGGCCTCACCCCACGCCCGCACTTGTCGACTCCAGCCAGGTGGAGGAAAGGCTCTGTGGAATCCGAAGGGCCGAGACAGGCTTATGGCCAAGCAGTGAGTGAGGCCCCAGCAGGCCGCCGGCTTGGGGAGCCGCTGCCACACGGGCAGGCCCTTCCGGCGACGGGTCCCAGCATCATCTCTGGAGTCGGGAGGGCCTGGCCTTCCTAGTGCCCAGGCCACGGCTCTGAGGAGAAATCCGCGTTGGAGGGCACGCGTGAGGCCCTCGGCCTGAGGGCGCTGGTGCCACGCCGGGGGCGACTGGAAGGCTGGCTGGGCTCGCCTGCTTTGTCCAAAGGAGGCTGGCCAACCAGCCCAACCGGCCACCTGGGCCAGGCCCCTTTCAAGTGGACAAGATCCGGGGGAAAGGGCCCTGGGGCCTGCCGCCAAGTCCCCTGGGGCGTGTGCTGGGCCCCCTCAGAGGAGGGAGCCACCTGGCAACCTGTGTGCCAGACCTTAGATCTGGCGGCCTGCCACACCCGGCTCCCTGCCCTGCCCACGCCTGCCTCCATCCACTCCAGGGAGGACGATGCTGTTGGCTGTGCGAGCGGAGATAGTCGTTAGAGACTTCACTTGGAGTTGTAGTCCAAGAGCATCACAGAGGGCACTGAGCTTGGGCTCGGCCATTTATCCGCTTTGTAACCTGGCTGAGTTTTCTAGCCACTGTACCCAGTCTCTTCATCTAGCAAATGGTGCAAAGAACAACATTGACTACGTCGGGATGCTTTCAGGGTCATGTGAGTTAAGATATGTTCCAGCACAGAGTTTACATTCAGGGTGCAGTCCTTGGCTCAGTAGAAGTGTTCGCTGCTGTTCTTATGATTTTCATTATTTCACGTCCTTATCTTCCTCGTGAGTTCCCTGTCAAACCAACCACGATCCACGGTGTCAGCAGTTTGATTCCAGGTCCCTGCTTCAAGGCCTGCAGAGGGAACCTCGTGCTCATAACCTCCTGTTTTTCTCCCAGTCTCTGGAGGGATGCATTGACCTCTAGCTTGTCTGCACTGAGGCACGGAATGGGGTCCCACACCCAACCCCGCGCTCTCCTCCTTTTCATATCTGATGCTTTGGGAAGACTGCTTACTGTTCACTCGGTGGACTATACTCCCTGACATGAGCAACGCACGGGAGAGAGGCGGTAGGAAACACTGATCCATGTAGGGCTCTGAGTTGACCATAACACAGAGTACAGTTGATCAAGGGCCGAGGTAGGGTTCCTTAAGGCAAAGATCTGCCGAGATGAGGGTGTTCTGATGTGACGCCGCCTGAAAATAAAGCAAACACATAAAAGCATATGTAGTGGTCAAAGGGAAAGCACGCCACTAAAAGAATTGATCCCATGAAATACACTATTCTATTTGTTTATGTATCAAATGACTGATAGGAAAGAGCCAGGCGTAGAGATAGTAGACTTGATCAATGTCATAGAGAATTCTTTTAACAGTTGTTCATGCCTTGTGTTTTACATCATTGATTAGGGGAGTATTTTCGTCTTTTCCTTTCCTAGTGTCTCCATCTTTCTCAACTTTTCCAGGAGACATATTTACATTATCCTCTAAAATGTTAGGGAAATTTTAAAAAAGTTATGACACATTGGAAGTTGTTGATTTTGTATATGGGAGGAGCACTAGATTGCAAGTGAATTAGTGATCATTAGAGTTTTAGTTTGGTAAAAGACGGTAGTTGGAGTTGATACCAGGATGTTTGTAACCCAGTTTTTACTTCATTATTTGGTGTAGTTTTCCAAATGCCAGAGCCGGTCATTTTTAATGTAATAACTTGTCTCATTTTAGAATATGTGTTCTTGGAGAGGGTGATGCAGGTAAGTAGAAAATAATTTAATGTAGTGACTTGTTTTTCTCCAATGGATCTCTTATAAACCCAACAGCCATATAGCATTCTTTTGTCCAAATGACCTGATGGCACTTTCTTAACTTTTCTTGCTGTGACTCTAGCAATCTAGGGTCACACCACCTTCTCTCTCCTAGTCATGCTTTCAGTTGTAAGAGTGATATTGTCAATAGTACAGTGAGCAATTGGCACACACTCTACTCTTTTCTTACATGTATATATATGTATATGTGTGTGTGTCTATATTTCTCAACTGCGAACTTTGGTAACATAATTGTTAAGGTGTGAACTATTTGCAGTGCACTTAACAACTGATGGCTACACATGATTGTGTAGTGACATCACGGTTAAAACCCTTCTTTGCAACATGTGGCCCCTTTCAGTTTTATTTTCAAGGAAAGGGTTCAATGACTTTTTTCTTTTGGAAGAAGAAAGACTTGCATTTCCATCTTAGAAAATCGAGAACTGGTTTCTTGCCTTTTTTCTTTTTTTGTCTTCAGCTCCTCGTCCTACTGGTTACTAATTCACATGTCCAGTCACTTCAGATTCATGGTGCTAACCCTTTGCCTTGTTCAAGGCTCTGACTTTAATTATTCCATAATCCCTTCTGTGAAGGAGGTTTCTCTCCACGCTCATCTAGCGAGGAAGGAACCGACCCTCCTTTATGTGAACTTGGAGACAGAGGCCAAGGTGAAGCCTCGGTGCCCCTCCACACCAGTGAGCTGCAGAAGGGCTGCAGAGTCCTGTGAATCTTTGGCTCCCCTCCTGGCTCCCTCCGGAGTTGGCATTGCCTGCACGGAGGAGCCCAGCTCCTTACAATCGAATTGGTGAAGTCTCCTGAAGCCGGCTGAAGGATAAGACTGGCCGGAAAGGACATCAGCAAGCAGTGTGCTCCAAAAGTGGGTGGCAGAAACACTCAGAAGAAGAAAACCTTTCCGTTTCTCTTGTTTTCTCTTTATCTTCTCTCCCTTCCTTTTCCTTTCCTTAGATGGTACAGAGCCTGTCCACCCCCCATGGTGGCTGTTTTTCTCCTCAGAGCCCCAGGACAGAGCTGTATCTCTTAGTTGTAGGTCAACCCATGGGGGTTCTTTGCCTGGAGTCCCACGGCAGTTTATTCACATCTCTTTCATTCAAATGATTTCAGTAGTGTAATTTATCTGTTTAGGCATATCTGTCTTCCTTGCAGACCCCCAACATTTCAAGACCTTTGGGCACATAGTAGATGCTTAAGTACTTGAGTGAATCCGTGAAGATCTTTTGTTGAATACGATCTAAATAAATACAATACCTACTCAGCACACGAATAGGCACTTGAGAGAGAGTTTGGTGTCTGCTGAAGCAGGCTGTGGACCAGCTTAGGGGCTCAGTGCCAAAGTGACCCAATAGATTTAGACAAAATGAACGAGATAATTAACTTCAATTTTGCAATTCATGGAGAACAGGAGCAGGATATCTAGGTGTGAATCGGGACTTGATCATTCTTGTTGCATCTTTGGAAAATCCAGTCCTTTTTCTTTCTATGGAAACGTGACTGGCCAAGAGAGTGAACGGAGGACTGGCTTTTAGAAAGGCAATTTTGTCACAGGAAGTCCTGGAGGAAAATATATGGAAGGAGAGCTGCTAGAAACATGGCAGAGACGTTTTGTGTAGAAACCCTAAAATGTGGGTTTACATGCTGTCTGAAAGAGTTGTAACCCAACTTTTCTCCACTACAGATTTGAGCAGCTTTTAAATATCTAGGTATACAAAAGGATTAGAAAGGAAAATAGATCCAACTGAAAGGAATTTCGGATGGAACAATGAAATGATGCTGAAGTGAGCCAGCGCACTGAAAAGAGTTTCAGAAAGACCTGCAGTCTCTAAAGGCAGTGGGCAATGTATCCATCAGGTTTCAAGTAGAAAGGGAAATGGGAACAATTGTCTGTCATCTCATGTCCAGGAGATGACAAGCAACAGTCCTCTCAGAGAAGAAAAAGATTTCTTTCCAACCGGTCGAACCAGCCACCTGGGCCAGGCCCCTTTCAAGTGGACGAGTTCCAGAGGAGAGAGCCCCGGGGCCTGCCGCCAAGTTTCCTGGGGGCGTGTGCTGGGCCCCCTCAGAGGACCAGGCAGCCTGGCAGCCTGTGTGCCAGAGCTGAGATCTGGCGGCCTCCCACACCCGGTTCCCTGTCCTGCCCCGTCCTCCCGAGGGAGGCCGATGGTCCTGGCAGTGGCGAGTGGGGTGGGGCTGGCTGTGAAGCTTTCCTGGGATGCCCCGGGAGAGGGCGCCGGGGGATGGGCTGCCCCTGGCCAGGTCTGAGGCACTGACCCAGCTCAGGGCTGTCGGGGGCGGAGAGAGAAGCCCCTCCGCCTCTTCCCTGAAGCTTCTTATGGCTGGCCAAATCCTTCACAAGACAGGTTCGCTGGAGAAAATAATACCCAGCTTCAGAACACGTGTACAGGGGAGAAACCCGCGAAACTGAGTCTCTCAACACAATGGCAGAGATTCTCCTCCTATCTCCAGCTGCAGACAAAGGAGGATGTTGGGGGTGCGGTTTGGGCATGTGAGACTGGAGAAGACAATTGTCATGGAGAGGGACATGTAGACGATTGGATTGTCTGAACCGGTTCCCCTGCAGTGGGGTCAGGCCCGGAAGGGACAGCACGGAGGTGACCATGAAGGGGCCTCTCCGTGGTGTGGCTGGCCCCGGGGGGCCGCGCCTGGGGATGGGGATGGAGGGGGGGAAGTGGGATGGCCTGTGAGTTGGCAGCAGTGGTGGATGCAGATACTCAGAGGTCAGGGATCTCTCACTCTTTCCCTGCCTGTCTGTCTGTCTGTCTCTCACTCTCTCTCTCTCTCTCTCTCTTTCTCTCTCGGGGACCTGAGGAGAAGAGGTGGGCGAGCCCTGCCCGCCTCGCCTACCTGCCTTCCTCTCCCCTGGCCCCTTCTTTCTCCGGCTGCTTTGAGTGCCCTGTGGGCTTGGGTTCAACCCCTGAGGCCAAGGGCGCATGCGCCACCCGCCACCGCCAGGGCCTAGGGCGGGCCTCGGGGGTCCTCAGTGAAGGCCCCGCCCGCCCGCCAGGCCAGGCCAGTCCCAGCTGAAGAAGGAACGCCAACGCCCTGCTGGACTTGGCTTCAGCTGTTGTCTCCCTCCCATCCCCCACTTGCAATCAGCTGGCCGGCCGCTTCCCTTCTTTGGAAGCGGTGGTCTGGACCTGGTGGCCAAAGGCCGACTGGGGTGCCAGGTCAAGGCTCTGCCTCGGCCAGCTGCTTTTGCCCGGGCCTCATTTCTTCCTGGAAAGGCAAAACCACGGCCTCACCCCACGCCCGCACTTGTCGACTCCAGCCAGGTGGAGGAAAGGCTCTGTGGAATCCGAAGGGCCGAGACAGGCTTATGGCCAAGCAGTGAGTGAGGCCCCAGCAGGCCGCCGGCTTGGGGAGCCGCTGCCACACGGGCAGGCCCTTCCGGCGACGGGTCCCAGCATCATCTCTGGAGTCGGGAGGGCCTGGCCTTCCTAGTGCCCAGGCCACGGCTCTGAGGAGAAATCCGCGTTGGAGGGCACGCGTGAGGCCCTCGGCCTGAGGGCGCTGGTGCCACGCCGGGGGCGACTGGAAGGCTGGCTGGGCTCGCCTGCTTTGTCCAAAGGAGGCTGGCCAACCAGCCCAACCGGCCACCTGGGCCAGGCCCCTTTCAAGTGGACAAGATCCGGGGGAAAGGGCCCTGGGGCCTGCCGCCAAGTCCCCTGGGGCGTGTGCTGGGCCCCCTCAGAGGAGGGAGCCACCTGGCAACCTGTGTGCCAGACCTTAGATCTGGCGACCTGCCACACCCGGCTCCCTGCCCTGCCCACGCCTGCCTCCATCCACTCCACGGAGGACGATGGTGTTGGCAGTGCGAGCGGAGATAGTCGTTAGAGACTTCACTTGGAGTTGTAGTCCAAGAGCATCACAGAGGAGCACTGAGCTTGGGCTCGGCCATTTATCCGCTTTGTAACCTGGCTGAGTTTTCTAGCCACTGTACCCAGTCTCTTCATCTAGCAAATGGTGCAAAGAACAACATTGACTACGTCGGGATGCTTTCAGGGTCATGTGAGTTAAGATATGTTCCAGCACAGAGTTTACATTCAGGGTGCAGTCCTTGGCTCAGTAGAAGTGTTCGCTGCTGTTCTTATGATTTTCATTATTTCACGTCCTTATCTTCCTCGTGAGTTCCCTGTCAAACCAACCACGATCCACGGTGTCAGCAGTTTGATTCCAGGTCCCTGCTTCAAGGCCTGCAGAGGGAACCTCGTGCTCATAACCTCCTGTTTTTCTCCCAGTCTCTGGAGGGATGCATTGACCTCTAGCTTGTCTGCACTGAGGCACGGAATGGGGTCCCACACCCAACCCCGCGTCTCCTCCTTTTCATATCTGATGCTTTGGGAAGACTGCTTACTGTTCACTCGGTGGACTATACTCCCTGACATGAGCCACGCACGGGAGAGAGGCGGTAGGAAACACTGATCCATGTAGGGCTCTGAGTTGACCATAACACAGAGTACAGTTGATCAAGGGCCGAGGTAGGGTTCCTTAAGGCAAAGATCTGCCGAGATGAGGGTGTTCTGATGTGACGCCGCCTGAAAATAAAGCAAACACATAAAAGCATATGTAGTGGTCAAAGGGAAAGCACGCCACTAAAAGAATTGATCCCATGAAATACACTATTCTATTTGTTTATGTATCAAATGACTGATAGGAAAGAGCCAGGCGTAGAGATAGTAGACTTGATCAATGTCATAGAGAATTCTTTTAACAGTTGTTCATGCCTTGTGTTTTACATCATTGATTAGGGGAGTATTTTCGTCTTTTCCTTTCCTAGTGTCTCCATCTTTCTCAACTTTTCCAGGAGACATATTTACATTATCCTCTAAAATGTTAGGGAAATTTTAAAAAAGTTATGACACATTGGAAGTTGTTGATTTTGTATATGGGAGGAGCACTAGATTGCAAGTGAATTAGTGATCATTAGAGTTTTAGTTTGGTAAAAGACGGTAGTTGGAGTTGATACCAGGATGTTTGTAACCCAGTTTTTACTTCATTATTTGGTGTAGTTTTCCAAATGCCAGAGCCGGTCATTTTTAATGTAATAACTTGTCTCATTTTAGAATATGTGTTCTTGGAGAGGGTGATGCAGGTAAGTAGAAAATAATTTAATGTAGTGACTTGTTTTTCTCCAATGGATCTCTTATAAACCCAACAGCCATATAGCATTCTTTTGTCCAAATGACCTGATGGCACTTTCTTAACTTTTCTTGCTGTGACTCTAGCAATCTAGGGTCACACCACCTTCTCTCTCCTAGTCATGCTTTCAGTTGTAAGAGTGATATTGTCAATAGTACAGTGAGCAATTGGCACACACTCTACTCTTTTCTTACATGTATATATATGTATATGTGTGTGTGTCTATATTTCTCAACTGCGAACTTTGGTAACATAATTGTTAAGGTGTGAACTATTTGCAGTGCACTTAACAACTGATGGCTACACATGATTGTGTAGTGACATCACGGTTAAAACCCTTCTTTGCAACATGTGGCCCCTTGCAGTTTTATTTTCAAGGAAAGGGTTCAATGACTTTTTTCTTTTGGAAGAAGAAAGACTTGCATTTCCATCTTAGAAAATCGAGAACTGGTTTCTTGCCTTTTTTCTTTTTTTGTCTTCAGCTCCTCGTCCTACTGGTTACTAATTCACATGTCCAGTCACTTCAGATTCATGGTGCTAACCCTTTGCCTTGTTCAAGGCTCTGACTTTAATTATTCCATAATCCCTTCTGTGAAGGAGGTTTCTCTCCACGCTCATCTAGCGAGGAAGGAACCGACCCTCCTTTATGTGAACTTGGAGACAGAGGCCAAGGTGAAGCCTCGGTGCCCCTCCACACCAGTGAGCTGCAGAAGGGCTGCAGAGTCCTGTGAATCTTTGGCTCCCCTCCTGGCTCCCTCCGGAGTTGGCATTGCCTGCACGGAGGAGCCCAGCTCCTTACAATCGAATTGGTGAAGTCTCCTGAAGCCGGCTGAAGGATAAGACTGGCCGGAAAGGACATCAGCAAGCAGTGTGCTCCAAAAGTGGGTGGCAGAAACACTCAGAAGAAGAAAACCTTTCCGTTTCTCTTGTTTTCTCTTTATCTTCTCTCCCTTCCTTTTCCTTTCCTTAGATGGTACAGAGCCTGTCCACCCCCCATGGTGGCTGTTTTTCTCCTCAGAGCCCCAGGACAGAGCTGTATCTCTTAGTTGTAGGTCAACCCATGGGGGTTCTTTGCCTGGAGTCCCACGGCAGTTTATTCACATCTCTTTCATTCAAATGATTTCAGTAGTGTAATTTATCTGTTTAGGCATATCTGTCTTCCTTGCAGACCCCCAACATTTCAAGACCTTTGGGCACATAGTAGATGCTTAAGTACTTGAGTGAATCCGTGAAGATCTTTTGTTGAATACGATCTAAATAAATACAATACCTACTCAGCACACGAATGCAGGCACTTGAGAGAGAGTTTGGTGTCTGCTGAAGCAGGCTGTGGACCAGCTTAGGGGCTCAGTGCCAAAGTGACCCAATAGATTTAGACAAAATGAACGAGATAATTAACTTCAATTTTGCAATTCATGGAGAACAGGAGCAGGATATCTAGGTGTGAATCGGGACTTGATCATTCTTGTTGCATCTTTGGAAAATCCAGTCCTTTTTCTTTCTATGGAAACGTGACTGGCCAAGAGAGTGAACGGAGGACTGGCTTTTAGAAAGGCAATTTTGTCACAGGAAGTCCTGGAGGAAAATACATGGAAGGAGAGCTGCTAGAAACATGGCAGAGACGTTTTGTGTAGAAACCCTAAAATGTGGGTTTACATGCTGTCTGAAAGAGTTGTAACCCAACTTTTCTCCACTACAGATTTGAGCAGCTTTTAAATATCTAGGCATACAAAAGGATTAGAAAGGAAAATAGATCCAACTGAAAGGAATTTCGGATGGAACAATGAAATGATGCTGAAGTGAGCCAGCGCACTGAAAAGAGTTTCAGAAAGACCTGCAGTCTCTAAAGGCAGTGGGCAATGTATCCATCAGGTTTCAAGTAGAAAGGGAAATGGGAACAATTGTCTGTCATCTCATGTCCAGGAGATGACAAGCAACAGTCTCTCAGAGAAGAAAAAGATTTCTTTCCAACCGGTCGAACCAGCCACCTGGGCCAGGCCCCTTTCAAGTGGACGAGTTCCAGAGGAGAGAGCCCCGGGGCCTGCCGCCAAGTTTCCTGGGGCGTGTGCTGGGCCCCCTCAGAGGACCAGGCAGCCTGGCAGCCTGTGTGCCAGAGCTGAGATCTGGCGGCCTCCCACACCCGGTTCCCTGTCCTGCCCCGTCCTCCCGAGGGAGGCCGATGGTCCTGGCAGTGGCGAGTGGGGTGGGGCTGGCTGTGAAGCTTTCCTGGGATGCCCCGGGAGAGGGCGCCGGGGGATGGGCTGCCCCTGGCCAGGTCTGAGGCACTGACCCAGCTCAGGGCTGTCGGGGGCGGAGAGAGAAGCCCCTCCGCCTCTTCCCTGAAGCTTCTTATGGCTGGCCAAATCCTTCACAAGACAGGTTCGCTGGAGAAAATAATACCCAGCTTCAGAACACGTGTACAGGGGAGAAACCCGCGAAACTGAGTCTCTCAACACAATGGCAGAGATTCTCCTCCTATCTCCAGCTGCAGACAAAGGAGGATGTTGGGGGTGCGGTTTGGGCATGTGAGACTGGAGAAGACAATTGTCATGGAGAGGGACATGTAGACGATTGGATTGTCTGAACCGGTTCCCCTGCAGTGGGGTCAGGCCCGGAAGGGACAGCACGGAGGTGACCATGAAGGGGCCTCTCCGTGGTGTGGCTGGCCCCGGGGGGCCGCGCCTGGGGATGGGGATGGAGGGGGGGAAGTGGGATGGCCTGTGAGTTGGCAGCAGTGGTGGATGCAGATACTCAGAGGTCGGGGATCTCTCACTCTTTCCCTGCCTGTCTGTCTGTCTGTCTCTCACTCTCTCTCTCTCTCTCTCTCTTTCTCTCTCGGGGACCTGAGGAGAAGAGGTGGGCGAGCCCTGCCCGCCTCGCCTACCTGCCTTCCTCTCCCCTGGCCCCTTCTTTCTCCGGCTGCTTTGAGTGCCCTGTGGGCTTGGGTTCAACCCCTGAGGCCAAGGGCGCATGCGCCACCCGCCACCGCCAGGGCCTAGGGCGGGCCTCGGGGGTCCTCAGTGAAGGCCCCGCCCGCCCGCCAGGCCAGGCCAGTCCCAGCTGAAGAAGGAACGCCAACGCCCTGCTGGACTTGGCTTCAGCTGTTGTCTCCCTCCCATCCCCCACTTGCAATCAGCTGGCCGGCCGCTTCCCTTCTTTGGAAGCGGTGGTCTGGACCTGGTGGCCAAAGGCCGACTGGGGTGCCAGGTCAAGGCTCTGCCTCGGCCAGCTGCTTTTGCCCGGGCCTCATTTCTTCCTGGAAAGGCAAAACCACGGCCTCACCCCACGCCCGCACTTGTCGACTCCAGCCAGGTGGAGGAAAGGCTCTGTGGAATCCGAAGGGCCGAGACAGGCTTATGGCCAAGCAGTGAGTGAGGCCCCAGCAGGCCGCCGGCTTGGGGAGCCGCTGCCACACGGGCAGGCCCTTCCGGCGACGGGTCCCAGCATCATCTCTGGAGTCGGGAGGGCCTGGCCTTCCTAGTGCCCAGGCCACGGCTCTGAGGAGAAATCCGCGTTGGAGGGCACGCGTGAGGCCCTCGGCCTGAGGGCGCTGGTGCCACGCCGGGGGCGACTGGAAGGCTGGCTGGGCTCGCCTGCTTTGTCCAAAGGAGGCTGGCCAACCAGCCCAACCGGCCACCTGGGCCAGGCCCCTTTCAAGTGGACAAGATCCGGGGGAAAGGGCCCTGGGGCCTGCCGCCAAGTCCCCTGGGGCGTGTGCTGGGCCCCCTCAGAGGAGGGAGCCACCTGGCAACCTGTGTGCCAGACCTTAGATCTGGCGGCCTGCCACACCCGGCTCCCTGCCCTGCCCACGCCTGCCTCCATCCACTCCACGGAGGACGATGGTGTTGGCAGTGCGAGCGGAGATAGTCGTTAGAGACTTCACTTGGAGTTGTAGTCCAAGAGCATCACAGAGGAGCACTGAGCTTGGGCTCGGCCATTTATCCGCTTTGTAACCTGGCTGAGTTTTCTAGCCACTGTACCCAGTCTCTTCATCTAGCAAATGGTGCAAAGAACAACATTGACTACGTCGGGATGCTTTCAGGGTCATGTGAGTTAAGATATGTTCCAGCACAGAGTTTACATTCAGGGTGCAGTCCTTGGCTCAGTAGAAGTGTTCGCTGCTGTTCTTATGATTTTCATTATTTCACGTCCTTATCTTCCTCGTGAGTTCCCTGTCAAACCAACCACGATCCACGGTGTCAGCAGTTTGATTCCAGGTCCCTGCTTCAAGGCCTGCAGAGGGAACCTCGTGCTCATAACCTCCTGTTTTTCTCCCAGTCTCTGGAGGGATGCATTGACCTCTAGCTTGTCTGCACTGAGGCACGGAATGGGGTCCCACACCCAACCCCGCGTCTCCTCCTTTTCATATCTGATGCTTTGGGAAGACTGCTTACTGTTCACTCGGTGGACTATACTCCCTGACATGAGCCACGCACGGGAGAGAGGCGGTAGGAAACACTGATCCATGTAGGGCTCTGAGTTGACCATAACACAGAGTACAGTTGATCAAGGGCCGAGGTAGGGTTCCTTAAGGCAAAGATCTGCCGAGATGAGGGTGTTCTGATGTGACGCCGCCTGAAAATAAAGCAAACACATAAAAGCATATGTAGTGGTCAAAGGGAAAGCACGCCACTAAAAGAATTGATCCCATGAAATACACTATTCTATTTGTTTATGTATCAAATGACTGATAGGAAAGAGCCAGGCGTAGAGATAGTAGACTTGATCAATGTCATAGAGAATTCTTTTAACAGTTGTTCATGCCTTGTGTTTTACATCATTGATTAGGGGAGTATTTTCGTCTTTTCCTTTCCTAGTGTCTCCATCTTTCTCAACTTTTCCAGGAGACATATTTACATTATCCTCTAAAATGTTAGGGAAATTTTAAAAAAGTTATGACACATTGGAAGTTGTTGATTTTGTATATGGGAGGAGCACTAGATTGCAAGTGAATTAGTGATCATTAGAGTTTTAGTTTGGTAAAAGACGGTAGTTGGAGTTGATACCAGGATGTTTGTAACCCAGTTTTTACTTCATTATTTGGTGTAGTTTTCCAAATGCCAGAGCCGGTCATTTTTAATGTAATAACTTGTCTCATTTTAGAATATGTGTTCTTGGAGAGGGTGATGCAGGTAAGTAGAAAATAATTTAATGTAGTGACTTGTTTTTCTCCAATGGATCTCTTATAAACCCAACAGCCATATAGCATTCTTTTGTCCAAATGACCTGATGGCACTTTCTTAACTTTTCTTGCTGTGACTCTAGCAATCTAGGGTCACACCACCTTCTCTCTCCTAGTCATGCTTTCAGTTGTAAGAGTGATATTGTCAATAGTACAGTGAGCAATTGGCACACACTCTACTCTTTTCTTACATGTATATATATGTATATGTGTGTGTGTCTATATTTCTCAACTGCGAACTTTGGTAACATAATTGTTAAGGTGTGAACTATTTGCAGTGCACTTAACAACTGATGGCTACACATGATTGTGTAGTGACATCACGGTTAAAACCCTTCTTTGCAACATGTGGCCCCTTTCAGTTTTATTTTCAAGGAAAGGGTTCAATGACTTTTTTCTTTTGGAAGAAGAAAGACTTGCATTTCCATCTTAGAAAATCGAGAACTGGTTTCTTGCCTTTTTTCTTTTTTTGTCTTCAGCTCCTCGTCCTACTGGTTACTAATTCACATGTCCAGTCACTTCAGATTCATGGTGCTAACCCTTTGCCTTGTTCAAGGCTCTGACTTTAATTATTCCATAATCCCTTCTGTGAAGGAGGTTTCTCTCCACGCTCATCTAGCGAGGAAGGAACCGACCCTCCTTTATGTGAACTTGGAGACAGAGGCCAAGGTGAAGCCTCGGTGCCCCTCCACACCAGTGAGCTGCAGAAGGGCTGCAGAGTCCTGTGAATCTTTGGCTCCCCTCCTGGCTCCCTCCGGAGTTGGCATTGCCTGCACGGAGGAGCCCAGCTCCTTACAATCGAATTGGTGAAGTCTCCTGAAGCCGGCTGAAGGATAAGACTGGCCGGAAAGGACATCAGCAAGCAGTGTGCTCCAAAAGTGGGTGGCAGAAACACTCAGAAGAAGAAAACCTTTCCGTTTCTCTTGTTTTCTCTTTATCTTCTCTCCCTTCCTTTTCCTTTCCTTAGATGGTACAGAGCCTGTCCACCCCCCATGGTGGCTGTTTTTCTCCTCAGAGCCCCAGGACAGAGCTGTATCTCTTAGTTGTAGGTCAACCCATGGGGGTTCTTTGCCTGGAGTCCCACGGCAGTTTATTCACATCTCTTTCATTCAAATGATTTCAGTAGTGTAATTTATCTGTTTAGGCATATCTGTCTTCCTTGCAGACCCCCAACATTTCAAGACCTTTGGGCACATAGTAGATGCTTAAGTACTTGAGTGAATCCGTGAAGATCTTTTGTTGAATACGATCTAAATAAATACAATACCTACTCAGCACACGAATGCAGGCACTTGAGAGAGAGTTTGGTGTCTGCTGAAGCAGGCTGTGGACCAGCTTAGGGGCTCAGTGCCAAAGTGACCCAATAGATTTAGACAAAATGAACGAGATAATTAACTTCAATTTTGCAATTCATGGAGAACAGGAGCAGGATATCTAGGTGTGAATCGGGACTTGATCATTCTTGTTGCATCTTTGGAAAATCCAGTCCTTTTTCTTTCTATGGAAACGTGACTGGCCAAGAGAGTGAACGGAGGACTGGCTTTTAGAAAGGCAATTTTGTCACAGGAAGTCCTGGAGGAAAATACATGGAAGGAGAGCTGCTAGAAACATGGCAGAGACGTTTTGTGTAGAAACCCTAAAATGTGGGTTTACATGCTGTCTGAAAGAGTTGTAACCCAACTTTTCTCCACTACAGATTTGAGCAGCTTTTAAATATCTAGGCATACAAAAGGATTAGAAAGGAAAATAGATCCAACTGAAAGGAATTTCGGATGGAACAATGAAATGATGCTGAAGTGAGCCAGCGCACTGAAAAGAGTTTCAGAAAGACCTGCAGTCTCTAAAGGCAGTGGGCAATGTATCCATCAGGTTTCAAGTAGAAAGGGAAATGGGAACAATTGTCTGTCATCTCATGTCCAGGAGATGACAAGCAACAGTCTCTCAGAGAAGAAAAAGATTTCTTTCCAACCGGTCGAACCAGCCACCTGGGCCAGGCCCCTTTCAAGTGGACGAGTTCCAGAGGAGAGAGCCCCGGGGCCTGCCGCCAAGTTTCCTGGGGCGTGTGCTGGGCCCCCTCAGAGGACCAGGCAGCCTGGCAGCCTGTGTGCCAGAGCTGAGATCTGGCGGCCTCCCACACCCGGTTCCCTGTCCTGCCCCGTCCTCCCGAGGGAGGCCGATGGTCCTGGCAGTGGCGAGTGGGGTGGGGCTGGCTGTGAAGCTTTCCTGGGATGCCCCGGGAGAGGGCGCCGGGGGATGGGCTGCCCCTGGCCAGGTCTGAGGCACTGACCCAGCTCAGGGCTGTCGGGGGCGGAGAGAGAAGCCCCTCCGCCTCTTCCCTGAAGCTTCTTATGGCTGGCCAAATCCTTCACAAGACAGGTTCGCTGGAGAAAATAATACCCAGCTTCAGAACACGTGTACAGGGGAGAAACCCGCGAAACTGAGTCTCTCAACACAATGGCAGAGATTCTCCTCCTATCTCCAGCTGCAGACAAAGGAGGATGTTGGGGGTGCGGTTTGGGCATGTGAGACTGGAGAAGACAATTGTCATGGAGAGGGACATGTAGACGATTGGATTGTCTGAACCGGTTCCCCTGCAGTGGGGTCAGGCCCGGAAGGGACAGCACGGAGGTGACCATGAAGGGGCCTCTCCGTGGTGTGGCTGGCCCCGGGGGGCCGCGCCTGGGGATGGGGATGGAGGGGGGGAAGTGGGATGGCCTGTGAGTTGGCAGCAGTGGTGGATGCAGATACTCAGAGGTCAGGGATCTCTCACTCTTTCCCTGCCTGTCTGTCTGTCTGTCTCTCACTCTCTCTCTCTCTCTCTCTCTCTTTCTCTCTCGGGGACCTGAGGAGAAGAGGTGGGCGAGCCCTGCCCGCCTCGCCTACCTGCCTTCCTCTCCCCTGGCCCCTTCTTTCTCCGGCTGCTTTGAGTGCCCTGTGGGCTTGGGTTCAACCCCTGAGGCCAAGGGCGCATGCGCCACCCGCCACCGCCAGGGCCTAGGGCGGGCCTCGGGGGTCCTCAGTGAAGGCCCCGCCCGCCCGCCAGGCCAGGCCAGTCCCAGCTGAAGAAGGAACGCCAACGCCCTGCTGGACTTGGCTTCAGCTGTTGTCTCCCTCCCATCCCCCACTTGCAATCAGCTGGCCGGCCGCTTCCCTTCTTTGGAAGCGGTGGTCTGGACCTGGTGGCCAAAGGCCGACTGGGGTGCCAGGTCAAGGCTCTGCCTCGGCCAGCTGCTTTTGCCCGGGCCTCATTTCTTCCTGGAAAGGCAAAACCACGGCCTCACCCCACGCCCGCACTTGTCGACTCCAGCCAGGTGGAGGAAAGGCTCTGTGGAATCCGAAGGGCCGAGACAGGCTTATGGCCAAGCAGTGAGTGAGGCCCCAGCAGGCCGCCGGCTTGGGGAGCCGCTGCCACACGGGCAGGCCCTTCCGGCGACGGGTCCCAGCATCATCTCTGGAGTCGGGAGGGCCTGGCCTTCCTAGTGCCCAGGCCACGGCTCTGAGGAGAAATCCGCGTTGGAGGGCACGCGTGAGGCCCTCGGCCTGAGGGCGCTGGTGCCACGCCGGGGGCGACTGGAAGGCTGGCTGGGCTCGCCTGCTTTGTCCAAAGGAGGCTGGCCAACCAGCCCAACCGGCCACCTGGGCCAGGCCCCTTTCAAGTGGACAAGATCCGGGGGAAAGGGCCCTGGGGCCTGCCGCCAAGTCCCCTGGGGCGTGTGCTGGGCCCCCTCAGAGGAGGGAGCCACCTGGCAACCTGTGTGCCAGACCTTAGATCTGGCGGCCTGCCACACCCGGCTCCCTGCCCTGCCCACGCCTGCCTCCATCCACTCCACGGAGGACGATGGTGTTGGCAGTGCGAGCGGAGATAGTCGTTAGAGACTTCACTTGGAGTTGTAGTCCAAGAGCATCACAGAGGAGCACTGAGCTTGGGCTCGGCCATTTATCCGCTTTGTAACCTGGCTGAGTTTTCTAGCCACTGTACCCAGTCTCTTCATCTAGCAAATGGTGCAAAGAACAACATTGACTACGTCGGGATGCTTTCAGGGTCATGTGAGTTAAGATATGTTCCAGCACAGAGTTTACATTCAGGGTGCAGTCCTTGGCTCAGTAGAAGTGTTCGCTGCTGTTCTTATGATTTTCATTATTTCACGTCCTTATCTTCCTCGTGAGTTCCCTGTCAAACCAACCACGATCCACGGTGTCAGCAGTTTGATTCCAGGTCCCTGCTTCAAGGCCTGCAGAGGGAACCTCGTGCTCATAACCTCCTGTTTTTCTCCCAGTCTCTGGAGGGATGCATTGACCTCTAGCTTGTCTGCACTGAGGCACGGAATGGGGTCCCACACCCAACCCCGCGTCTCCTCCTTTTCATATCTGATGCTTTGGGAAGACTGCTTACTGTTCACTCGGTGGACTATACTCCCTGACATGAGCAACGCACGGGAGAGAGGCGGTAGGAAACACTGATCCATGTAGGGCTCTGAGTTGACCATAACACAGAGTACAGTTGATCAAGGGCCGAGGTAGGGTTCCTTAAGGCAAAGATCTGCCGAGATGAGGGTGTTCTGATGTGACGCCGCCTGAAAATAAAGCAAACACATAAAAGCATATGTAGTGGTCAAAGGGAAAGCACGCCACTAAAAGAATTGATCCCATGAAATACACTATTCTATTTGTTTATGTATCAAATGACTGATAGGAAAGAGCCAGGCGTAGAGATAGTAGACTTGATCAATGTCATAGAGAATTCTTTTAACAGTTGTTCATGCCTTGTGTTTTACATCATTGATTAGGGGAGTATTTTCGTCTTTTCCTTTCCTAGTGTCTCCATCTTTCTCAACTTTTCCAGGAGACATATTTACATTATCCTCTAAAATGTTAGGGAAATTTTAAAAAAGTTATGACACATTGGAAGTTGTTGATTTTGTATATGGGAGGAGCACTAGATTGCAAGTGAATTAGTGATCATTAGAGTTTTAGTTTGGTAAAAGACGGTAGTTGGAGTTGATACCAGGATGTTTGTAACCCAGTTTTTACTTCATTATTTGGTGTAGTTTTCCAAATGCCAGAGCCGGTCATTTTTAATGTAATAACTTGTCTCATTTTAGAATATGTGTTCTTGGAGAGGGTGATGCAGGTAAGTAGAAAATAATTTAATGTAGTGACTTGTTTTTCTCCAATGGATCTCTTATAAACCCAACAGCCATATAGCATTCTTTTGTCCAAATGACCTGATGGCACTTTCTTAACTTTTCTTGCTGTGACTCTAGCAATCTAGGGTCACACCACCTTCTCTCTCCTAGTCATGCTTTCAGTTGTAAGAGTGATATTGTCAACAGTACAGTGAGCAATTGGCACACACTCTACTCTTTTCTTACATGTATATATATGTATATGTGTGTGTGTCTATATTTCTCAACTGCGAACTTTGGTAACATAATTGTTAAGGTGTGAACTATTTGCAGTGCACTTAACAACTGATGGCTACACATGATTGTGTAGTGACATCACGGTTAAAACCCTTCTTTGCAACATGTGGCCCCTTTCAGTTTTATTTTCAAGGAAAGGGTTCAATGACTTTTTTCTTTTGGAAGAAGAAAGACTTGCATTTCCATCTTAGAAAATCGAGAACTGGTTTCTTGCCTTTTTTCTTTTTTTGTCTTCAGCTCCTCGTCCTACTGGTTACTAATTCACATGTCCAGTCACTTCAGATTCATGGTGCTAACCCTTTGCCTTGTTCAAGGCTCTGACTTTAATTATTCCATAATCCCTTCTGTGAAGGAGGTTTCTCTCCACGCTCATCTAGCGAGGAAGGAACCGACCCTCCTTTATGTGAACTTGGAGACAGAGGCCAAGGTGAAGCCTCGGTGCCCCTCCACACCAGTGAGCTGCAGAAGGGCTGCAGAGTCCTGTGAATCTTTGGCTCCCCTCCTGGCTCCCTCCGGAGTTGGCATTGCCTGCACGGAGGAGCCCAGCTCCTTACAATCGAATTGGTGAAGTCTCCTGAAGCCGGCTGAAGGATAAGACTGGCCGGAAAGGACATCAGCAAGCAGTGTGCTCCAAAAGTGGGTGGCAGAAACACTCAGAAGAAGAAAACCTTTCCGTTTCTCTTGTTTTCTCTTTATCTTCTCTCCCTTCCTTTTCCTTTCCTTAGATGGTACAGAGCCTGTCCACCCCCCATGGTGGCTGTTTTTCTCCTCAGAGCCCCAGGACAGAGCTGTATCTCTTAGTTGTAGGTCAACCCATGGGGGTTCTTTGCCTGGAGTCCCACGGCAGTTTATTCACATCTCTTTCATTCAAATGATTTCAGTAGTGTAATTTATCTGTTTAGGCATATCTGTCTTCCTTGCAGACCCCCAACATTTCAAGACCTTTGGGCACATAGTAGATGCTTAAGTACTTGAGTGAATCCGTGAAGATCTTTTGTTGAATACGATCTAAATAAATACAATACCTACTCAGCACACGAATGCAGGCACTTGAGAGAGAGTTTGGTGTCTGCTGAAGCAGGCTGTGGACCAGCTTAGGGGCTCAGTGCCAAAGTGACCCAATAGATTTAGACAAAATGAACGAGATAATTAACTTCAATTTTGCAATTCATGGAGAACAGGAGCAGGATATCTAGGTGTGAATCGGGACTTGATCATTCTTGTTGCATCTTTGGAAAATCCAGTCCTTTTTCTTTCTATGGAAACGTGACTGGCCAAGAGAGTGAACGGAGGACTGGCTTTTAGAAAGGCAATTTTGTCACAGGAAGTCCTGGAGGAAAATATATGGAAGGAGAGCTGCTAGAAACATGGCAGAGACGTTTTGTGTAGAAACCCTAAAATGTGGGTTTACATGCTGTCTGAAAGAGTTGTAACCCAACTTTTCTCCACTACAGATTTGAGCAGCTTTTAAATATCTAGGTATACAAAAGGATTAGAAAGGAAAATAGATCCAACTGAAAGGAATTTCGGATGGAACAATGAAATGATGCTGAAGTGAGCCAGCGCACTGAAAAGAGTTTCAGAAAGACCTGCAGTCTCTAAAGGCAGTGGGCAATGTATCCATCAGGTTTCAAGTAGAAAGGGAAATGGGAACAATTGTCTGTCATCTCATGTCCAGGAGATGACAAGCAACAGTCTCTCAGAGAAGAAAAAGATTTCTTTCCAACCGGTCGAACCAGCCACCTGGGCCAGGCCCCTTTCAAGTGGACGAGTTCCAGAGGAGAGAGCCCCGGGGCCTGCCGCCAAGTTTCCTGGGGCGTGTGCTGGGCCCCCTCAGAGGACCAGGCAGCCTGGCAGCCTGTGTGCCAGAGCTGAGATCTGGCGGCCTCCCACACCCGGTTCCCTGTCCTGCCCCGTCCTCCCGAGGGAGGCCGATGGTCCTGGCAGTGGCGAGTGGGGTGGGGCTGGCTGTGAAGCTTTCCTGGGATGCCCCGGGAGAGGGCGCCGGGGGATGGGCTGCCCCTGGCCAGGTCTGAGGCACTGACCCAGCTCAGGGCTGTCGGGGGCGGAGAGAGAAGCCCCTCCGCCTCTTCCCTGAAGCTTCTTATGGCTGGCCAAATCCTTCACAAGACAGGTTCGCTGGAGAAAATAATACCCAGCTTCAGAACACGTGTACAGGGGAGAAACCCGCGAAACTGAGTCTCTCAACACAATGGCAGAGATTCTCCTCCTATCTCCAGCTGCAGACAAAGGAGGATGTTGGGGGTGCGGTTTGGGCATGTGAGACTGGAGAAGACAATTGTCATGGAGAGGGACATGTAGACGATTGGATTGTCTGAACCGGTTCCCCTGCAGTGGGGTCAGGCCCGGAAGGGACAGCACGGAGGTGACCATGAAGGGGCCTCTCCGTGGTGTGGCTGGCCCCGGGGGGCCGCGCCTGGGGATGGGGATGGAGGGGGGGAAGTGGGATGGCCTGTGAGTTGGCAGCAGTGGTGGATGCAGATACTCAGAGGTCAGGGATCTCTCACTCTTTCCCTGCCTGTCTGTCTGTCTGTCTCTCACTCTCTCTCTCTCTCCCTCTCTTTCTCTCTCGGGGACCTGAGGAGAAGAGGTGGGCGAGCCCTGCCCGCCTCGCCTACCTGCCTTCCTCTCCCCTGGCCCCTTCTTTCTCCGGCTGCTTTGAGTGCCCTGTGGGCTTGGGTTCAACCCCTGAGGCCAAGGGCGCATGCGCCACCCGCCACCGCCAGGGCCTAGGGCGGGCCTCGGGGGTCCTCAGTGAAGGCCCCGCCCGCCCGCCAGGCCAGGCCAGTCCCAGCTGAAGAAGGAACGCCAACGCCCTGCTGGACTTGGCTTCAGCTGTTGTCTCCCTCCCATCCCCCACTTGCAATCAGCTGGCCGGCCGCTTCCCTTCTTTGGAAGCGGTGGTCTGGACCTGGTGGCCAAAGGCCGACTGGGGTGCCAGGTCAAGGCTCTGCCTCGGCCAGCTGCTTTTGCCCGGGCCTCATTTTTTCCTGGAAAGGCAAAACCACGGCCTCACCCCACGCCCGCACTTGTCGACTCCAGCCAGGTGGAGGAAAGGCTCTGTGGAATCCGAAGGGCCGAGACAGGCTTATGGCCAAGCAGTGAGTGAGGCCCCAGCAGGCCGCCGGCTTGGGGAGCCGCTGCCACACGGGCAGGCCCTTCCGGCGACGGGTCCCAGCATCATCTCTGGAGTCGGGAGGGCCTGGCCTTCCTAGTGCCCAGGCCACGGCTCTGAGGAGAAATCCGCGTTGGAGGGCACGCGTGAGGCCCTCGGCCTGAGGGCGCTGGTGCCACGCCGGGGGCGACTGGAAGGCTGGCTGGGCTCGCCTGCTTTGTCCAAAGGAGGCTGGCCAACCAGCCCAACCGGCCACCTGGGCCAGGCCCCTTTCAAGTGGACAAGATCCGGGGGAAAGGGCCCTGGGGCCTGCCGCCAAGTCCCCTGGGGCGTGTGCTGGGCCCCCTCAGAGGAGGGAGCCACCTGGCAACCTGTGTGCCAGACCTTAGATCTGGCGGCCTGCCACACCCGGCTCCCTGCCCTGCCCACGCCTGCCTCCATCCACTCCAGGGAGGACGATGCTGTTGGCTGTGCGAGCGGAGATAGTCGTTAGAGACTTCACTTGGAGTTGTAGTCCAAGAGCATCACAGAGGAGCACTGAGCTTGGGCTCGGCCATTTATCCGCTTTGTAACCTGGCTGAGTTTTCTAGCCACTGTACCCAGTCTCTTCATCTAGCAAATGGTGCAAAGAACAACATTGACTACGTCGGGATGCTTTCAGGGTCATGTGAGTTAAGATATGTTCCAGCACAGAGTTTACATTCAGGGTGCAGTCCTTGGCTCAGTAGAAGTGTTCGCTGCTGTTCTTATGATTTTCATTATTTCACGTCCTTATCTTCCTCGTGAGTTCCCTGTCAAACCAACCACGATCCACGGTGTCAGCAGTTTGATTCCAGGTCCCTGCTTCAAGGCCTGCAGAGGGAACCTCGTGCTCATAACCTCCTGTTTTTCTCCCAGTCTCTGGAGGGATGCATTGACCTCTAGCTTGTCTGCACTGAGGCACGGAATGGGGTCCCACACCCAACCCCGCGTCTCCTCCTTTTCATATCTGATGCTTTGGGAAGACTGCTTACTGTTCACTCGGTGGACTATACTCCCTGACATGAGCAACGCACGGGAGAGAGGCGGTAGGAAACACTGATCCATGTAGGGCTCTGAGTTGACCATAACACAGAGTACAGTTGATCAAGGGCCGAGGTAGGGTTCCTTAAGGCAAAGATCTGCCGAGATGAGGGTGTTCTGATGTGACGCCGCCTGAAAATAAAGCAAACACATAAAAGCATATGTAGTGGTCAAAGGGAAAGCACGCCACTAAAAGAATTGATCCCATGAAATACACTATTCTATTTGTTTATGTATCAAATGACTGATAGGAAAGAGCCAGGCGTAGAGATAGTAGACTTGATCAATGTCATAGAGAATTCTTTTAACAGTTGTTCATGCCTTGTGTTTTACATCATTGATTAGGGGAGTATTTTCGTCTTTTCCTTTCCTAGTGTCTCCATCTTTCTCAACTTTTCCAGGAGACATATTTACATTATCCTCTAAAATGTTAGGGAAATTTTAAAAAAGTTATGACACATTGGAAGTTGTTGATTTTGTATATGGGAGGAGCACTAGATTGCAAGTGAATTAGTGATCATTAGAGTTTTAGTTTGGTAAAAGACGGTAGTTGGAGTTGATACCAGGATGTTTGTAACCCAGTTTTTACTTCATTATTTGGTGTAGTTTTCCAAATGCCAGAGCCGGTCATTTTTAATGTAATAACTTGTCTCATTTTAGAATATGTGTTCTTGGAGAGGGTGATGCAGGTAAGTAGAAAATAATTTAATGTAGTGACTTGTTTTTCTCCAATGGATCTCTTATAAACCCAACAGCCATATAGCATTCTTTTGTCCAAATGACCTGATGGCACTTTCTTAACTTTTCTTGCTGTGACTCTAGCAATCTAGGGTCACACCACCTTCTCTCTCCTAGTCATGCTTTCAGTTGTAAGAGTGATATTGTCAATAGTACAGTGAGCAATTGGCACACACTCTACTCTTTTCTTACATGTATATATATGTATATGTGTGTGTGTCTATATTTCTCAACTGCGAACTTTGGTAACATAATTGTTAAGGTGTGAACTATTTGCAGTGCACTTAACAACTGATGGCTACACATGATTGTGTAGTGACATCACGGTTAAAACCCTTCTTTGCAACATGTGGCCCCTTTCAGTTTTATTTTCAAGGAAAGGGTTCAATGACTTTTTTCTTTTGGAAGAAGAAAGACTTGCATTTCCATCTTAGAAAATCGAGAACTGGTTTCTTGCCTTTTTTCTTTTTTTGTCTTCAGCTCCTCGTCCTACTGGTTACTAATTCACATGTCCAGTCACTTCAGATTCATGGTGCTAACCCTTTGCCTTGTTCAAGGCTCTGACTTTAATTATTCCATAATCCCTTCTGTGAAGGAGGTTTCTCTCCACGCTCATCTAGCGAGGAAGGAACCGACCCTCCTTTATGTGAACTTGGAGACAGAGGCCAAGGTGAAGCCTCGGTGCCCCTCCACACCAGTGAGCTGCAGAAGGGCTGCAGAGTCCTGTGAATCTTTGGCTCCCCTCCTGGCTCCCTCCGGAGTTGGCATTGCCTGCACGGAGGAGCCCAGCTCCTTACAATCGAATTGGTGAAGTCTCCTGAAGCCGGCTGAAGGATAAGACTGGCCGGAAAGGACATCAGCAAGCAGTGTGCTCCAAAAGTGGGTGGCAGAAACACTCAGAAGAAGAAAACCTTTCCGTTTCTCTTGTTTTCTCTTTATCTTCTCTCCCTTCCTTTTCCTTTCCTTAGATGGTACAGAGCCTGTCCACCCCCCATGGTGGCTGTTTTTCTCCTCAGAGCCCCAGGACAGAGCTGTATCTCTTAGTTGTAGGTCAACCCATGGGGGTTCTTTGCCTGGAGTCCCACGGCAGTTTATTCACATCTCTTTCATTCAAATGATTTCAGTAGTGTAATTTATCTGTTTAGGCATATCTGTCTTCCTTGCAGACCCCCAACATTTCAAGACCTTTGGGCACATAGTAGATGCTTAAGTACTTGAGTGAATCCGTGAAGATCTTTTGTTGAATACGATCTAAATAAATACAATACCTACTCAGCACACGAATGCAGGCACTTGAGAGAGAGTTTGGTGTCTGCTGAAGCAGGCTGTGGACCAGCTTAGGGGCTCAGTGCCAAAGTGACCCAATAGATTTAGACAAAATGAACGAGATAATTAACTTCAATTTTGCAATTCATGGAGAACAGGAGCAGGATATCTAGGTGTGAATCGGGACTTGATCATTCTTGTTGCATCTTTGGAAAATCCAGTCCTTTTTCTTTCTATGGAAACGTGACTGGCCAAGAGAGTGAACGGAGGACTGGCTTTTAGAAAGGCAATTTTGTCACAGGAAGTCCTGGAGGAAAATATATGGAAGGAGAGCTGCTAGAAACATGGCAGAGACGTTTTGTGTAGAAACCCTAAAATGTGGGTTTACATGCTGTCTGAAAGAGTTGTAACCCAACTTTTCTCCACTACAGATTTGAGCAGCTTTTAAATATCTAGGTATACAAAAGGATTAGAAAGGAAAATAGATCCAACTGAAAGGAATTTCGGATGGAACAATGAAATGATGCTGAAGTGAGCCAGCGCACTGAAAAGAGTTTCAGAAAGACCTGCAGTCTCTAAAGGCAGTGGGCAATGTATCCATCAGGTTTCAAGTAGAAAGGGAAATGGGAACAATTGTCTGTCATCTCATGTCCAGGAGATGACAAGCAACAGTCTCTCAGAGAAGAAAAAGATTTCTTTCCAACCGGTCGAACCAGCCACCTGGGCCAGGCCCCTTTCAAGTGGACGAGTTCCAGAGGAGAGAGCCCCGGGGCCTGCCGCCAAGTTTCCTGGGGCGTGTGCTGGGCCCCCTCAGAGGACCAGGCAGCCTGGCAGCCTGTGTGCCAGAGCTGAGATCTGGCGGCCTCCCACACCCGGTTCCCTGTCCTGCCCCGTCCTCCCGAGGGAGGCCGATGGTCCTGGCAGTGGCGAGTGGGGTGGGGCTGGCTGTGAAGCTTTCCTGGGATGCCCCGGGAGAGGGCGCCGGGGGATGGGCTGCCCCTGGCCAGGTCTGAGGCACTGACCCAGCTCAGGGCTGTCGGGGGCGGAGAGAGAAGCCCCTCCGCCTCTTCCCTGAAGCTTCTTATGGCTGGCCAAATCCTTCACAAGACAGGTTCGCTGGAGAAAATAATACCCAGCTTCAGAACACGTGTACAGGGGAGAAACCCGCGAAACTGAGTCTCTCAACACAATGGCAGAGATTCTCCTCCTATCTCCAGCTGCAGACAAAGGAGGATGTTGGGGGTGCGGTTTGGGCATGTGAGACTGGAGAAGACAATTGTCATGGAGAGGGACATGTAGACGATTGGATTGTCTGAACCGGTTCCCCTGCAGTGGGGTCAGGCCCGGAAGGGACAGCACGGAGGTGACCATGAAGGGGCCTCTCCGTGGTGTGGCTGGCCCCGGGGGGCCGCGCCTGGGGATGGGGATGGAGGGGGGGAAGTGGGATGGCCTGTGAGTTGGCAGCAGTGGTGGATGCAGATACTCAGAGGTCAGGGATCTCTCACTCTTTCCCTGCCTGTCTGTCTGTCTGTCTCTCACTCTCTCTCTCTCTCTCTCTCTTTCTCTCTCGGGGACCTGAGGAGAAGAGGTGGGCGAGCCCTGCCCGCCTCGCCTACCTGCCTTCCTCTCCCCTGGCCCCTTCTTTCTCCGGCTGCTTTGAGTGCCCTGTGGGCTTGGGTTCAACCCCTGAGGCCAAGGGCGCATGCGCCACCCGCCACCGCCAGGGCCTAGGGCGGGCCTCGGGGGTCCTCAGTGAAGGCCCCGCCCGCCCGCCAGGCCAGGCCAGTCCCAGCTGAAGAAGGAACGCCAACGCCCTGCTGGACTTGGCTTCAGCTGTTGTCTCCCTCCCATCCCCCACTTGCAATCAGCTGGCCGGCCGCTTCCCTTCTTTGGAAGCGGTGGTCTGGACCTGGTGGCCAAAGGCCGACTGGGGTGCCAGGTCAAGGCTCTGCCTCGGCCAGCTGCTTTTGCCCGGGCCTCATTTCTTCCTGGAAAGGCAAAACCACGGCCTCACCCCACGCCCGCACTTGTCGACTCCAGCCAGGTGGAGGAAAGGCTCTGTGGAATCCGAAGGGCCGAGACAGGCTTATGGCCAAGCAGTGAGTGAGGCCCCAGCAGGCCGCCGGCTTGGGGAGCCGCTGCCACACGGGCAGGCCCTTCCGGCGACGGGTCCCAGCATCATCTCTGGAGTCGGGAGGGCCTGGCCTTCCTAGTGCCCAGGCCACGGCTCTGAGGAGAAATCCGCGTTGGAGGGCACGCGTGAGGCCCTCGGCCTGAGGGCGCTGGTGCCACGCCGGGGGCGACTGGAAGGCTGGCTGGGCTCGCCTGCTTTGTCCAAAGGAGGCTGGCCAACCAGCCCAACCGGCCACCTGGGCCAGGCCCCTTTCAAGTGGACAAGATCCGGGGGAAAGGGCCCTGGGGCCTGCCGCCAAGTCCCCTGGGGCGTGTGCTGGGCCCCCTCAGAGGAGGGAGCCACCTGGCAACCTGTGTGCCAGACCTTAGATCTGGCGACCTGCCACACCCGGCTCCCTGCCCTGCCCACGCCTGCCTCCATCCACTCCACGGAGGACGATGGTGTTGGCAGTGCGAGCGGAGATAGTCGTTAGAGACTTCACTTGGAGTTGTAGTCCAAGAGCATCACAGAGGAGCACTGAGCTTGGGCTCGGCCATTTATCCGCTTTGTAACCTGGCTGAGTTTTCTAGCCACTGTACCCAGTCTCTTCATCTAGCAAATGGTGCAAAGAACAACATTGACTACGTCGGGATGCTTTCAGGGTCATGTGAGTTAAGATATGTTCCAGCACAGAGTTTACATTCAGGGTGCAGTCCTTGGCTCAGTAGAAGTGTTCGCTGCTGTTCTTATGATTTTCATTATTTCACGTCCTTATCTTCCTCGTGAGTTCCCTGTCAAACCAACCACGATCCACGGTGTCAGCAGTTTGATTCCAGGTCCCTGCTTCAAGGCCTGCAGAGGGAACCTCGTGCTCATAACCTCCTGTTTTTCTCCCAGTCTCTGGAGGGATGCATTGACCTCTAGCTTGTCTGCACTGAGGCACGGAATGGGGTCCCACACCCAACCCCGCGTCTCCTCCTTTTCATATCTGATGCTTTGGGAAGACTGCTTACTGTTCACTCGGTGGACTATACTCCCTGACATGAGCAACGCACGGGAGAGAGGCGGTAGGAAACACTGATCCATGTAGGGCTCTGAGTTGACCATAACACAGAGTACAGTTGATCAAGGGCCGAGGTAGGGTTCCTTAAGGCAAAGATCTGCCGAGATGAGGGTGTTCTGATGTGACGCCGCCTGAAAATAAAGCAAACACATAAAAGCATATGTAGTGGTCAAAGGGAAAGCACGCCACTAAAAGAATTGATCCCATGAAATACACTATTCTATTTGTTTATGTATCAAATGACTGATAGGAAAGAGCCAGGCGTAGAGATAGTAGACTTGATCAATGTCATAGAGAATTCTTTTAACAGTTGTTCATGCCTTGTGTTTTACATCATTGATTAGGGGAGTATTTTCGTCTTTTCCTTTCCTAGTGTCTCCATCTTTCTCAACTTTTCCAGGAGACATATTTACATTATCCTCTAAAATGTTAGGGAAATTTTAAAAAAGTTATGACACATTGGAAGTTGTTGATTTTGTATATGGGAGGAGCACTAGATTGCAAGTGAATTAGTGATCATTAGAGTTTTAGTTTGGTAAAAGACGGTAGTTGGAGTTGATACCAGGATGTTTGTAACCCAGTTTTTACTTCATTATTTGGTGTAGTTTTCCAAATGCCAGAGCCGGTCATTTTTAATGTAATAACTTGTCTCATTTTAGAATATGTGTTCTTGGAGAGGGTGATGCAGGTAAGTAGAAAATAATTTAATGTAGTGACTTGTTTTTCTCCAATGGATCTCTTATAAACCCAACAGCCATATAGCATTCTTTTGTCCAAATGACCTGATGGCACTTTCTTAACTTTTCTTGCTGTGACTCTAGCAATCTAGGGTCACACCACCTTCTCTCTCCTAGTCATGCTTTCAGTTGTAAGAGTGATATTGTCAATAGTACAGTGAGCAATTGGCACACACTCTACTCTTTTCTTACATGTATATATATGTATATGTGTGTGTGTCTATATTTCTCAACTGCGAACTTTGGTAACATAATTGTTAAGGTGTGAACTATTTGCAGTGCACTTAACAACTGATGGCTACACATGATTGTGTAGTGACATCACGGTTAAAACCCTTCTTTGCAACATGTGGCCCCTTTCAGTTTTATTTTCAAGGAAAGGGTTCAATGACTTTTTTCTTTTGGAAGAAGAAAGACTTGCATTTCCATCTTAGAAAATCGAGAACTGGTTTCTTGCCTTTTTTCTTTTTTTGTCTTCAGCTCCTCGTCCTACTGGTTACTAATTCACATGTCCAGTCACTTCAGATTCATGGTGCTAACCCTTTGCCTTGTTCAAGGCTCTGACTTTAATTATTCCATAATCCCTTCTGTGAAGGAGGTTTCTCTCCACGCTCATCTAGCGAGGAAGGAACCGACCCTCCTTTATGTGAACTTGGAGACAGAGGCCAAGGTGAAGCCTCGGTGCCCCTCCACACCAGTGAGCTGCAGAAGGGCTGCAGAGTCCTGTGAATCTTTGGCTCCCCTCCTGGCTCCCTCCGGAGTTGGCATTGCCTGCACGGAGGAGCCCAGCTCCTTACAATCGAATTGGTGAAGTCTCCTGAAGCCGGCTGAAGGATAAGACTGGCCGGAAAGGACATCAGCAAGCAGTGTGCTCCAAAAGTGGGTGGCAGAAACACTCAGAAGAAGAAAACCTTTCCGTTTCTCTTGTTTTCTCTTTATCTTCTCTCCCTTCCTTTTCCTTTCCTTAGATGGTACAGAGCCTGTCCACCCCCCATGGTGGCTGTTTTTCTCCTCAGAGCCCCAGGACAGAGCTGTATCTCTTAGTTGTAGGTCAACCCATGGGGGTTCTTTGCCTGGAGTCCCACGGCAGTTTATTCACATCTCTTTCATTCAAATGATTTCAGTAGTGTAATTTATCTGTTTAGGCATATCTGTCTTCCTTGCAGACCCCCAACATTTCAAGACCTTTGGGCACATAGTAGATGCTTAAGTACTTGAGTGAATCCGTGAAGATCTTTTGTTGAATACGATCTAAATAAATACAATACCTACTCAGCACACGAATGCAGGCACTTGAGAGAGAGTTTGGTGTCTGCTGAAGCAGGCTGTGGACCAGCTTAGGGGCTCAGTGCCAAAGTGACCCAATAGATTTAGACAAAATGAACGAGATAATTAACTTCAATTTTGCAATTCATGGAGAACAGGAGCAGGATATCTAGGTGTGAATCGGGACTTGATCATTCTTGTTGCATCTTTGGAAAATCCAGTCCTTTTTCTTTCTATGGAAACGTGACTGGCCAAGAGAGTGAACGGAGGACTGGCTTTTAGAAAGGCAATTTTGTCACAGGAAGTCCTGGAGGAAAATATATGGAAGGAGAGCTGCTAGAAACATGGCAGAGACGTTTTGTGTAGAAACCCTAAAATGTGGGTTTACATGCTGTCTGAAAGAGTTGTAACCCAACTTTTCTCCACTACAGATTTGAGCAGCTTTTAAATATCTAGGTATACAAAAGGATTAGAAAGGAAAATAGATCCAACTGAAAGGAATTTCGGATGGAACAATGAAATGATGCTGAAGTGAGCCAGCGCACTGAAAAGAGTTTCAGAAAGACCTGCAGTCTCTAAAGGCAGTGGGCAATGTATCCATCAGGTTTCAAGTAGAAAGGGAAATGGGAACAATTGTCTGTCATCTCATGTCCAGGAGATGACAAGCAACAGTCTCTCAGAGAAGAAAAAGATTTCTTTCCAACCGGTCGAACCAGCCACCTGGGCCAGGCCCCTTTCAAGTGGACGAGTTCCAGAGGAGAGAGCCCCGGGGCCTGCCGCCAAGTTTCCTGGGGCGTGTGCTGGGCCCCCTCAGAGGACCAGGCAGCCTGGCAGCCTGTGTGCCAGAGCTGAGATCTGGCGGCCTCCCACACCCGGTTCCCTGTCCTGCCCCGTCCTCCCGAGGGAGGCCGATGGTCCTGGCAGTGGCGAGTGGGGTGGGGCTGGCTGTGAAGCTTTCCTGGGATGCCCCGGGAGAGGGCGCCGGGGGATGGGCTGCCCCTGGCCAGGTCTGAGGCACTGACCCAGCTCAGGGCTGTCGGGGGCGGAGAGAGAAGCCCCTCCGCCTCTTCCCTGAAGCTTCTTATGGCTGGCCAAATCCTTCACAAGACAGGTTCGCTGGAGAAAATAATACCCAGCTTCAGAACACGTGTACAGCGGAGAAACCCGCGAAACTGAGTCTCTCAACACAATGGCAGAGATTCTCCTCCTATCTCCAGCTGCAGACAAAGGAGGATGTTGGGGGTGCGGTTTGGGCATGTGAGACTGGAGAAGACAATTGTCATGGAGAGGGACATGTAGACGATTGGATTGTCTGAACCGGTTCCCCTGCAGTGGGGTCAGGCCCGGAAGGGACAGCACGGAGGTGACCATGAAGGGGCCTCTCCGTGGTGTGGCTGGCCCCGGGGGGCCGCGCCTGGGGATGGGGATGGAGGGGGGGAAGTGGGATGGCCTGTGAGTTGGCAGCAGTGGTGGATGCAGATACTCAGAGGTCAGGGATCTCTCACTCTTTCCCTGCCTGTCTGTCTGTCTGTCTCTCACTCTCTCTCTCTCTCTCTCTCTTTCTCTCTCGGGGACCTGAGGAGAAGAGGTGGGCGAGCCCTGCCCGCCTCGCCTACCTGCCTTCCTCTCCCCTGGCCCCTTCTTTCTCCGGCTGCTTTGAGTGCCCTGTGGGCTTGGGTTCAACCCCTGAGGCCAAGGGCGCATGCGCCACCCGCCACCGCCAGGGCCTAGGGCGGGCCTCGGGGGTCCTCAGTGAAGGCCCCGCCCGCCCGCCAGGCCAGGCCAGTCCCAGCTGAAGAAGGAACGCCAACGCCCTGCTGGACTTGGCTTCAGCTGTTGTCTCCCTCCCATCCCCCACTTGCAATCAGCTGGCCGGCCGCTTCCCTTCTTTGGAAGCGGTGGTCTGGACCTGGTGGCCAAAGGCCGACTGGGGTGCCAGGTCAAGGCTCTGCCTCGGCCAGCTGCTTTTGCCCGGGCCTCATTTCTTCCTGGAAAGGCAAAACCACGGCCTCACCCCACGCCCGCACTTGTCGACTCCAGCCAGGTGGAGGAAAGGCTCTGTGGAATCCGAAGGGCCGAGACAGGCTTATGGCCAAGCAGTGAGTGAGGCCCCAGCAGGCCGCCGGCTTGGGGAGCCGCTGCCACACGGGCAGGCCCTTCCGGCGACGGGTCCCAGCATCATCTCTGGAGTCGGGAGGGCCTGGCCTTCCTAGTGCCCAGGCCACGGCTCTGAGGAGAAATCCGCGTTGGAGGGCATGCGTGAGGCCCTCGGCCTGAGGGCGCTGGTGCCACGCCGGGGGCGACTGGAAGGCTGGCTGGGCTCGCCTGCTTTGTCCAAAGGAGGCTGGCCAACCAGCCCAACCGGCCACCTGGGCCAGGCCCCTTTCAAGTGGACAAGATCCGGGGGAAAGGGCCCTGGGGCCTGCCGCCAAGTCCCCTGGGGCGTGTGCTGGGCCCCCTCAGAGGAGGGAGCCACCTGGCAACCTGTGTGCCAGACCTTAGATCTGGCGGCCTGCCACACCCGGCTCCCTGCCCTGCCCACGCCTGCCTCCATCCACTCCACGGAGGACGATGGTGTTGGCAGTGCGAGCGGAGATAGTCGTTAGAGACTTCACTTGGAGTTGTAGTCCAAGAGCATCACAGAGGAGCACTGAGCTTGGGCTCGGCCATTTATCCGCTTTGTAACCTGGCTGAGTTTTCTAGCCACTGTACCCAGTCTCTTCATCTAGCAAATGGTGCAAAGAACAACATTGACTACGTCGGGATGCTTTCAGGGTCATGTGAGTTAAGATATGTTCCAGCACAGAGTTTACATTCAGGGTGCAGTCCTTGGCTCAGTAGAAGTGTTCGCTGCTGTTCTTATGATTTTCATTATTTCACGTCCTTATCTTCCTCGTGAGTTCCCTGTCAAACCAACCACGATCCACGGTGTCAGCAGTTTGATTCCAGGTCCCTGCTTCAAGGCCTGCAGAGGGAACCTCGTGCTCATAACCTCCTGTTTTTCTCCCAGTCTCTGGAGGGATGCATTGACCTCTAGCTTGTCTGCACTGAGGCACGGAATGGGGTCCCACACCCAACCCCGCGTCTCCTCCTTTTCATATCTGATGCTTTGGGAAGACTGCTTACTGTTCACTCGGTGGACTATACTCCCTGACATGAGCAACGCACGGGAGAGAGGCGGTAGGAAACACTGATCCATGTAGGGCTCTGAGTTGACCATAACACAGAGTACAGTTGATCAAGGGCCGAGGTAGGGTTCCTTAAGGCAAAGATCTGCCGAGATGAGGGTGTTCTGATGTGACGCCGCCTGAAAATAAAGCAAACACATAAAAGCATATGTAGTGGTCAAAGGGAAAGCACGCCACTAAAAGAATTGATCCCATGAAATACACTATTCTATTTGTTTATGTATCAAATGACTGATAGGAAAGAGCCAGGCGTAGAGATAGTAGACTTGATCAATGTCATAGAGAATTCTTTTAACAGTTGTTCATGCCTTGTGTTTTACATCATTGATTAGGGGAGTATTTTCGTCTTTTCCTTTCCTAGTGTCTCCATCTTTCTCAACTTTTCCAGGAGACATATTTACATTATCCTCTAAAATGTTAGGGAAATTTTAAAAAAGTTATGACACATTGGAAGTTGTTGATTTTGTATATGGGAGGAGCACTAGATTGCAAGTGAATTAGTGATCATTAGAGTTTTAGTTTGGTAAAAGACGGTAGTTGGAGTTGATACCAGGATGTTTGTAACCCAGTTTTTACTTCATTATTTGGTGTAGTTTTCCAAATGCCAGAGCCGGTCATTTTTAATGTAATAACTTGTCTCATTTTAGAATATGTGTTCTTGGAGAGGGTGATGCAGGTAAGTAGAAAATAATTTAATGTAGTGACTTGTTTTTCTCCAATGGATCTCTTATAAACCCAACAGCCATATAGCATTCTTTTGTCCAAATGACCTGATGGCACTTTCTTAACTTTTCTTGCTGTGACTCTAGCAATCTAGGGTCACACCACCTTCTCTCTCCTAGTCATGCTTTCAGTTGTAAGAGTGATATTGTCAATAGTACAGTGAGCAATTGGCACACACTCTACTCTTTTCTTACATGTATATATATGTATATGTGTGTGTGTCTATATTTCTCAACTGCGAACTTTGGTAACATAATTGTTAAGGTGTGAACTATTTGCAGTGCACTTAACAACTGATGGCTACACATGATTGTGTAGTGACATCACGGTTAAAACCCTTCTTTGCAACATGTGGCCCCTTTCAGTTTTATTTTCAAGGAAAGGGTTCAATGACTTTTTTCTTTTGGAAGAAGAAAGACTTGCATTTCCATCTTAGAAAATCGAGAACTGGTTTCTTGCCTTTTTTCTTTTTTTGTCTTCAGCTCCTCGTCCTACTGGTTACTAATTCACATGTCCAGTCACTTCAGATTCATGGTGCTAACCCTTTGCCTTGTTCAAGGCTCTGACTTTAATTATTCCATAATCCCTTCTGTGAAGGAGGTTTCTCTCCACGCTCATCTAGCGAGGAAGGAACCGACCCTCCTTTATGTGAACTTGGAGACAGAGGCCAAGGTGAAGCCTCGGTGCCCCTCCACACCAGTGAGCTGCAGAAGGGCTGCAGAGTCCTGTGAATCTTTGGCTCCCCTCCTGGCTCCCTCCGGAGTTGGCATTGCCTGCACGGAGGAGCCCAGCTCCTTACAATCGAATTGGTGAAGTCTCCTGAAGCCGGCTGAAGGATAAGACTGGCCGGAAAGGACATCAGCAAGCAGTGTGCTCCAAAAGTGGGTGGCAGAAACACTCAGAAGAAGAAAACCTTTCCGTTTCTCTTGTTTTCTCTTTATCTTCTCTCCCTTCCTTTTCCTTTCCTTAGATGGTACAGAGCCTGTCCACCCCCCATGGTGGCTGTTTTTCTCCTCAGAGCCCCAGGACAGAGCTGTATCTCTTAGTTGTAGGTCAACCCATGGGGGTTCTTTGCCTGGAGTCCCACGGCAGTTTATTCACATCTCTTTCATTCAAATGATTTCAGTAGTGTAATTTATCTGTTTAGGCATATCTGTCTTCCTTGCAGACCCCCAACATTTCAAGACCTTTGGGCACATAGTAGATGCTTAAGTACTTGAGTGAATCCGTGAAGATCTTTTGTTGAATACGATCTAAATAAATACAATACCTACTCAGCACACGAATGCAGGCACTTGAGAGAGAGTTTGGTGTCTGCTGAAGCAGGCTGTGGACCAGCTTAGGGGCTCAGTGCCAAAGTGACCCAATAGATTTAGACAAAATGAACGAGATAATTAACTTCAATTTTGCAATTCATGGAGAACAGGAGCAGGATATCTAGGTGTGAATCGGGACTTGATCATTCTTGTTGCATCTTTGGAAAATCCAGTCCTTTTTCTTTCTATGGAAACGTGACTGGCCAAGAGAGTGAACGGAGGACTGGCTTTTAGAAAGGCAATTTTGTCACAGGAAGTCCTGGAGGAAAATATATGGAAGGAGAGCTGCTAGAAACATGGCAGAGACGTTTTGTGTAGAAACCCTAAAATGTGGGTTTACATGCTGTCTGAAAGAGTTGTAACCCAACTTTTCTCCACTACAGATTTGAGCAGCTTTTAAATATCTAGGTATACAAAAGGATTAGAAAGGAAAATAGATCCAACTGAAAGGAATTTCGGATGGAACAATGAAATGATGCTGAAGTGAGCCAGCGCACTGAAAAGAGTTTCAGAAAGACCTGCAGTCTCTAAAGGCAGTGGGCAATGTATCCATCAGGTTTCAAGTAGAAAGGGAAATGGGAACAATTGTCTGTCATCTCATGTCCAGGAGATGACAAGCAACAGTCTCTCAGAGAAGAAAAAGATTTCTTTCCAACCGGTCGAACCAGCCACCTGGGCCAGGCCCCTTTCAAGTGGACGAGTTCCAGAGGAGAGAGCCCCGGGGCCTGCCGCCAAGTTTCCTGGGGCGTGTGCTGGGCCCCCTCAGAGGACCAGGCAGCCTGGCAGCCTGTGTGCCAGAGCTGAGATCTGGCGGCCTCCCACACCCGGTTCCCTGTCCTGCCCCGTCCTCCCGAGGGAGGCCGATGGTCCTGGCAGTGGCGAGTGGGGTGGGGCTGGCTGTGAAGCTTTCCTGGGATGCCCCGGGAGAGGGCGCCGGGGGATGGGCTGCCCCTGGCCAGGTCTGAGGCACTGACCCAGCTCAGGGCTGTCGGGGGCGGAGAGAGAAGCCCCTCCGCCTCTTCCCTGAAGCTTCTTATGGCTGGCCAAATCCTTCACAAGACAGGTTCGCTGGAGAAAATAATACCCAGCTTCAGAACACGTGTACAGGGGAGAAACCCGCGAAACTGAGTCTCTCAACACAATGGCAGAGATTCTCCTCCTATCTCCAGCTGCAGACAAAGGAGGATGTTGGGGGTGCGGTTTGGGCATGTGAGACTGGAGAAGACAATTGTCATGGAGAGGGACATGTAGACGATTGGATTGTCTGAACCGGTTCCCCTGCAGTGGGGTCAGGCCCGGAAGGGACAGCACGGAGGTGACCATGAAGGGGCCTCTCCGTGGTGTGGCTGGCCCCGGGGGGCCGCGCCTGGGGATGGGGATGGAGGGGGGGAAGTGGGATGGCCTGTGAGTTGGCAGCAGTGGTGGATGCAGATACTCAGAGGTCAGGGATCTCTCACTCTTTCCCTGCCTGTCTGTCTGTCTGTCTCTCACTCTCTCTCTCTCTCTCTTTCTCTCTCGGGGACCTGAGGAGAAGAGGTGGGCGAGCCCTGCCCGCCTCGCCTACCTGCCTTCCTCTCCCCTGGCCCCTTCTTTCTCCGGCTGCTTTGAGTGCCCTGTGGGCTTGGGTTCAACCCCTGAGGCCAAGGGCGCATGCGCCACCCGCCACCGCCAGGGCCTAGGGCGGGCCTCGGGGGTCCTCAGTGAAGGCCCCGCCCGCCCGCCAGGCCAGGCCAGTCCCAGCTGAAGAAGGAACGCCAACGCCCTGCTGGACTTGGCTTCAGCTGTTGTCTCCCTCCCATCCCCCACTTGCAATCAGCTGGCCGGCCGCTTCCCTTCTTTGGAAGAGGTGGTCTGGACCTGGTGGCCAAAGGCCGACTGGGGTGCCAGGTCAAGGCTCTGCCTCGGCCAGCTGCTTTTGCCCGGGCCTCATTTTTTCCTGGAAAGGCAAAACCACGGCCTCACCCCACGCCCGCACTTGTCGACTCCAGCCAGGTGGAGGAAAGGCTCTGTGGAATCCGAAGGGCCGAGACAGGCTTATGGCCAAGCAGTGAGTGAGGCCCCAGCAGGCCGCCGGCTTGGGGAGCCGCTGCCACACGGGCAGGCCCTTCCGGCGACGGGTCCCAGCATCATCTCTGGAGTCGGGAGGGCCTGGCCTTCCTAGTGCCCAGGCCACGGCTCTGAGGAGAAATCCGCGTTGGAGGGCATGCGTGAGGCCCTCGGCCTGAGGGCGCTGGTGCCACGCCGGGGGCGACTGGAAGGCTGGCTGGGCTCGCCTGCTTTGTCCAAAGGAGGCTGGCCAACCAGCCCAACCGGCCACCTGGGCCAGGCCCCTTTCAAGTGGACAAGATCCGGGGGAAAGGGCCCTGGGGCCTGCCGCCAAGTCCCCTGGGGCGTGTGCTGGGCCCCCTCAGAGGAGGGAGCCACCTGGCAACCTGTGTGCCAGACCTTAGATCTGGCGGCCTGCCACACCCGGCTCCCTGCCCTGCCCACGCCTGCCTCCATCCACTCCACGGAGGACGATGGTGTTGGCAGTGCGAGCGGAGATAGTCGTTAGAGACTTCACTTGGAGTTGTAGTCCAAGAGCATCACAGAGGAGCACTGAGCTTGGGCTCGGCCATTTATCCGCTTTGTAACCTGGCTGAGTTTTCTAGCCACTGTACCCAGTCTCTTCATCTAGCAAATGGTGCAAAGAACAACATTGACTACGTCGGGATGCTTTCAGGGTCATGTGAGTTAAGATATGTTCCAGCACAGAGTTTACATTCAGGGTGCAGTCCTTGGCTCAGTAGAAGTGTTCGCTGCTGTTCTTATGATTTTCATTATTTCACGTCCTTATCTTCCTCGTGAGTTCCCTGTCAAACCAACCACGATCCACGGTGTCAGCAGTTTGATTCCAGGTCCCTGCTTCAAGGCCTGCAGAGGGAACCTCGTGCTCATAACCTCCTGTTTTTCTCCCAGTCTCTGGAGGGATGCATTGACCTCTAGCTTGTCTGCACTGAGGCACGGAATGGGGTCCCACACCCAACCCCGCGTCTCCTCCTTTTCATATCTGATGCTTTGGGAAGACTGCTTACTGTTCACTCGGTGGACTATACTCCCTGACATGAGCAACGCACGGGAGAGAGGCGGTAGGAAACACTGATCCATGTAGGGCTCTGAGTTGACCATAACACAGAGTACAGTTGATCAAGGGCCGAGGTAGGGTTCCTTAAGGCAAAGATCTGCCGAGATGAGGGTGTTCTGATGTGACGCCGCCTGAAAATAAAGCAAACACATAAAAGCATATGTAGTGGTCAAAGGGAAAGCACGCCACTAAAAGAATTGATCCCATGAAATACACTATTCTATTTGTTTATGTATCAAATGACTGATAGGAAAGAGCCAGGCGTAGAGATAGTAGACTTGATCAATGTCATAGAGAATTCTTTTAACAGTTGTTCATGCCTTGTGTTTTACATCATTGATTAGGGGAGTATTTTCGTCTTTTCCTTTCCTAGTGTCTCCATCTTTCTCAACTTTTCCAGGAGACATATTTACATTATCCTCTAAAATGTTAGGGAAATTTTAAAAAAGTTATGACACATTGGAAGTTGTTGATTTTGTATATGGGAGGAGCACTAGATTGCAAGTGAATTAGTGATCATTAGAGTTTTAGTTTGGTAAAAGACGGTAGTTGGAGTTGATACCAGGATGTTTGTAACCCAGTTTTTACTTCATTATTTGGTGTAGTTTTCCAAATGCCAGAGCCGGTCATTTTTAATGTAATAACTTGTCTCATTTTAGAATATGTGTTCTTGGAGAGGGTGATGCAGGTAAGTAGAAAATAATTTAATGTAGTGACTTGTTTTTCTCCAATGGATCTCTTATAAACCCAACAGCCATATAGCATTCTTTTGTCCAAATGACCTGATGGCACTTTCTTAACTTTTCTTGCTGTGACTCTAGCAATCTAGGGTCACACCACCTTCTCTCTCCTAGTCATGCTTTCAGTTGTAAGAGTGATATTGTCAATAGTACAGTGAGCAATTGGCACACACTCTACTCTTTTCTTACATGTATATATATGTATATGTGTGTGTGTCTATATTTCTCAACTGCGAACTTTGGTAACATAATTGTTAAGGTGTGAACTATTTGCAGTGCACTTAACAACTGATGGCTACACATGATTGTGTAGTGACATCACGGTTAAAACCCTTCTTTGCAACATGTGGCCCCTTTCAGTTTTATTTTCAAGGAAAGGGTTCAATGACTTTTTTCTTTTGGAAGAAGAAAGACTTGCATTTCCATCTTAGAAAATCGAGAACTGGTTTCTTGCCTTTTTTCTTTTTTTGTCTTCAGCTCCTCGTCCTACTGGTTACTAATTCACATGTCCAGTCACTTCAGATTCATGGTGCTAACCCTTTGCCTTGTTCAAGGCTCTGACTTTAATTATTCCATAATCCCTTCTGTGAAGGAGGTTTCTCTCCACGCTCATCTAGCGAGGAAGGAACCGACCCTCCTTTATGTGAACTTGGAGACAGAGGCCAAGGTGAAGCCTCGGTGCCCCTCCACACCAGTGAGCTGCAGAAGGGCTGCAGAGTCCTGTGAATCTTTGGCTCCCCTCCTGGCTCCCTCCGGAGTTGGCATTGCCTGCACGGAGGAGCCCAGCTCCTTACAATCGAATTGGTGAAGTCTCCTGAAGCCGGCTGAAGGATAAGACTGGCCGGAAAGGACATCAGCAAGCAGTGTGCTCCAAAAGTGGGTGGCAGAAACACTCAGAAGAAGAAAACCTTTCCGTTTCTCTTGTTTTCTCTTTATCTTCTCTCCCTTCCTTTTCCTTTCCTTAGATGGTACAGAGCCTGTCCACCCCCCATGGTGGCTGTTTTTCTCCTCAGAGCCCCAGGACAGAGCTGTATCTCTTAGTTGTAGGTCAACCCATGGGGGTTCTTTGCCTGGAGTCCCACGGCAGTTTATTCACATCTCTTTCATTCAAATGATTTCAGTAGTGTAATTTATCTGTTTAGGCATATCTGTCTTCCTTGCAGACCCCCAACATTTCAAGACCTTTGGGCACATAGTAGATGCTTAAGTACTTGAGTGAATCCGTGAAGATCTTTTGTTGAATACGATCTAAATAAATACAATACCTACTCAGCACACGAATGCAGGCACTTGAGAGAGAGTTTGGTGTCTGCTGAAGCAGGCTGTGGACCAGCTTAGGGGCTCAGTGCCAAAGTGACCCAATAGATTTAGACAAAATGAACGAGATAATTAACTTCAATTTTGCAATTCATGGAGAACAGGAGCAGGATATCTAGGTGTGAATCGGGACTTGATCATTCTTGTTGCATCTTTGGAAAATCCAGTCCTTTTTCTTTCTATGGAAACGTGACTGGCCAAGAGAGTGAACGGAGGACTGGCTTTTAGAAAGGCAATTTTGTCACAGGAAGTCCTGGAGGAAAATATATGGAAGGAGAGCTGCTAGAAACATGGCAGAGACGTTTTGTGTAGAAACCCTAAAATGTGGGTTTACATGCTGTCTGAAAGAGTTGTAACCCAACTTTTCTCCACTACAGATTTGAGCAGCTTTTAAATATCTAGGTATACAAAAGGATTAGAAAGGAAAATAGATCCAACTGAAAGGAATTTCGGATGGAACAATGAAATGATGCTGAAGTGAGCCAGCGCACTGAAAAGAGTTTCAGAAAGACCTGCAGTCTCTAAAGGCAGTGGGCAATGTATCCATCAGGTTTCAAGTAGAAAGGGAAATGGGAACAATTGTCTGTCATCTCATGTCCAGGAGATGACAAGCAACAGTCTCTCAGAGAAGAAAAAGATTTCTTTCCAACCGGTCGAACCAGCCACCTGGGCCAGGCCCCTTTCAAGTGGACGAGTTCCAGAGGAGAGAGCCCCGGGGCCTGCCGCCAAGTTTCCTGGGGCGTGTGCTGGGCCCCCTCAGAGGACCAGGCAGCCTGGCAGCCTGTGTGCCAGAGCTGAGATCTGGCGGCCTCCCACACCCGGTTCCCTGTCCTGCCCCGTCCTCCCGAGGGAGGCCGATGGTCCTGGCAGTGGCGAGTGGGGTGGGGCTGGCTGTGAAGCTTTCCTGGGATGCCCCGGGAGAGGGCGCCGGGGGATGGGCTGCCCCTGGCCAGGTCTGAGGCACTGACCCAGCTCAGGGCTGTCGGGGGCGGAGAGAGAAGCCCCTCCGCCTCTTCCCTGAAGCTTCTTATGGCTGGCCAAATCCTTCACAAGACAGGTTCGCTGGAGAAAATAATACCCAGCTTCAGAACACGTGTACAGGGGAGAAACCCGCGAAACTGAGTCTCTCAACACAATGGCAGAGATTCTCCTCCTATCTCCAGCTGCAGACAAAGGAGGATGTTGGGGGTGCGGTTTGGGCATGTGAGACTGGAGAAGACAATTGTCATGGAGAGGGACATGTAGACGATTGGATTGTCTGAACCGGTTCCCCTGCAGTGGGGTCAGGCCCGGAAGGGACAGCACGGAGGTGACCATGAAGGGGCCTCTCCGTGGTGTGGCTGGCCCCGGGGGGCCGCGCCTGGGGATGGGGATGGAGGGGGGGAAGTGGGATGGCCTGTGAGTTGGCAGCAGTGGTGGATGCAGATACTCAGAGGTCAGGGATCTCTCACTCTTTCCCTGCCTGTCTGTCTGTCTGTCTCTCACTCTCTCTCTCTCTCTCTCTCTTTCTCTCTCGGGGACCTGAGGAGAAGAGGTGGGCGAGCCCTGCCCGCCTCGCCTACCTGCCTTCCTCTCCCCTGGCCCCTTCTTTCTCCGGCTGCTTTGAGTGCCCTGTGGGCTTGGGTTCAACCCCTGAGGCCAAGGGCGCATGCGCCACCCGCCACCGCCAGGGCCTAGGGCGGGCCTCGGGGGTCCTCAGTGAAGGCCCCGCCCGCCCGCCAGGCCAGGCCAGTCCCAGCTGAAGAAGGAACGCCAACGCCCTGCTGGACTTGGCTTCAGCTGTTGTCTCCCTCCCATCCCCCACTTGCAATCAGCTGGCCGGCCGCTTCCCTTCTTTGGAAGCGGTGGTCTGGACCTGGTGGCCAAAGGCCGACTGGGGTGCCAGGTCAAGGCTCTGCCTCGGCCAGCTGCTTTTGCCCGGGCCTCATTTTTTCCTGGAAAGGCAAAACCACGGCCTCACCCCACGCCCGCACTTGTCGACTCCAGCCAGGTGGAGGAAAGGCTCTGTGGAATCCGAAGGGCCGAGACAGGCTTATGGCCAAGCAGTGAGTGAGGCCCCAGCAGGCCGCCGGCTTGGGGAGCCGCTGCCACACGGGCAGGCCCTTCCGGCGACGGGTCCCAGCATCATCTCTGGAGTCGGGAGGGCCTGGCCTTCCTAGTGCCCAGGCCACGGCTCTGAGGAGAAATCCGCGTTGGAGGGCACGCGTGAGGCCCTCGGCCTGAGGGCGCTGGTGCCACGCCGGGGGCGACTGGAAGGCTGGCTGGGCTCGCCTGCTTTGTCCAAAGGAGGCTGGCCAACCAGCCCAACCGGCCACCTGGGCCAGGCCCCTTTCAAGTGGACAAGATCCGGGGGAAAGGGCCCTGGGGCCTGCCGCCAAGTCCCCTGGGGCGTGTGCTGGGCCCCCTCAGAGGAGGGAGCCACCTGGCAACCTGTGTGCCAGACCTTAGATCTGGCGGCCTGCCACACCCGGCTCCCTGCCCTGCCCACGCCTGCCTCCATCCACTCCACGGAGGACGATGGTGTTGGCAGTGCGAGCGGAGATAGTCGTTAGAGACTTCACTTGGAGTTGTAGTCCAAGAGCATCACAGAGGAGCACTGAGCTTGGGCTCGGCCATTTATCCGCTTTGTAACCTGGCTGAGTTTTCTAGCCACTGTACCCAGTCTCTTCATCTAGCAAATGGTGCAAAGAACAACATTGACTACGTCGGGATGCTTTCAGGGTCATGTGAGTTAAGATATGTTCCAGCACAGAGTTTACATTCAGGGTGCAGTCCTTGGCTCAGTAGAAGTGTTCGCTGCTGTTCTTATGATTTTCATTATTTCACGTCCTTATCTTCCTCGTGAGTTCCCTGTCAAACCAACCACGATCCACGGTGTCAGCAGTTTGATTCCAGGTCCCTGCTTCAAGGCCTGCAGAGGGAACCTCGTGCTCATAACCTCCTGTTTTTCTCCCAGTCTCTGGAGGGATGCATTGACCTCTAGCTTGTCTGCACTGAGGCACGGAATGGGGTCCCACACCCAACCCCGCGTCTCCTCCTTTTCATATCTGATGCTTTGGGAAGACTGCTTACTGTTCACTCGGTGGACTATACTCCCTGACATGAGCAACGCACGGGAGAGAGGCGGTAGGAAACACTGATCCATGTAGGGCTCTGAGTTGACCATAACACAGAGTACAGTTGATCAAGGGCCGAGGTAGGGTTCCTTAAGGCAAAGATCTGCCGAGATGAGGGTGTTCTGATGTGACGCCGCCTGAAAATAAAGCAAACACATAAAAGCATATGTAGTGGTCAAAGGGAAAGCACGCCACTAAAAGAATTGATCCCATGAAATACACTATTCTATTTGTTTATGTATCAAATGACTGATAGGAAAGAGCCAGGCGTAGAGATAGTAGACTTGATCAATGTCATAGAGAATTCTTTTAACAGTTGTTCATGCCTTGTGTTTTACATCATTGATTAGGGGAGTATTTTCGTCTTTTCCTTTCCTAGTGTCTCCATCTTTCTCAACTTTTCCAGGAGACATATTTACATTATCCTCTAAAATGTTAGGGAAATTTTAAAAAAGTTATGACACATTGGAAGTTGTTGATTTTGTATATGGGAGGAGCACTAGATTGCAAGTGAATTAGTGATCATTAGAGTTTTAGTTTGGTAAAAGACGGTAGTTGGAGTTGATACCAGGATGTTTGTAACCCAGTTTTTACTTCATTATTTGGTGTAGTTTTCCAAATGCCAGAGCCGGTCATTTTTAATGTAATAACTTGTCTCATTTTAGAATATGTGTTCTTGGAGAGGGTGATGCAGGTAAGTAGAAAATAATTTAATGTAGTGACTTGTTTTTCTCCAATGGATCTCTTATAAACCCAACAGCCATATAGCATTCTTTTGTCCAAATGACCTGATGGCACTTTCTTAACTTTTCTTGCTGTGACTCTAGCAATCTAGGGTCACACCACCTTCTCTCTCCTAGTCATGCTTTCAGTTGTAAGAGTGATATTGTCAATAGTACAGTGAGCAATTGGCACACACTCTACTCTTTTCTTACATGTATATATATGTATATGTGTGTGTGTCTATATTTCTCAACTGCGAACTTTGGTAACATAATTGTTAAGGTGTGAACTATTTGCAGTGCACTTAACAACTGATGGCTACACATGATTGTGTAGTGACATCACGGTTAAAACCCTTCTTTGCAACATGTGGCCCCTTTCAGTTTTATTTTCAAGGAAAGGGTTCAATGACTTTTTTCTTTTGGAAGAAGAAAGACTTGCATTTCCATCTTAGAAAATCGAGAACTGGTTTCTTGCCTTTTTTCTTTTTTTGTCTTCAGCTCCTCGTCCTACTGGTTACTAATTCACATGTCCAGTCACTTCAGATTCATGGTGCTAACCCTTTGCCTTGTTCAAGGCTCTGACTTTAATTATTCCATAATCCCTTCTGTGAAGGAGGTTTCTCTCCACGCTCATCTAGCGAGGAAGGAACCGACCCTCCTTTATGTGAACTTGGAGACAGAGGCCAAGGTGAAGCCTCGGTGCCCCTCCACACCAGTGAGCTGCAGAAGGGCTGCAGAGTCCTGTGAATCTTTGGCTCCCCTCCTGGCTCCCTCCGGAGTTGGCATTGCCTGCACGGAGGAGCCCAGCTCCTTACAATCGAATTGGTGAAGTCTCCTGAAGCCGGCTGAAGGATAAGACTGGCCGGAAAGGACATCAGCAAGCAGTGTGCTCCAAAAGTGGGTGGCAGAAACACTCAGAAGAAGAAAACCTTTCCGTTTCTCTTGTTTTCTCTTTATCTTCTCTCCCTTCCTTTTCCTTTCCTTAGATGGTACAGAGCCTGTCCACCCCCCATGGTGGCTGTTTTTCTCCTCAGAGCCCCAGGACAGAGCTGTATCTCTTAGTTGTAGGTCAACCCATGGGGGTTCTTTGCCTGGAGTCCCACGGCAGTTTATTCACATCTCTTTCATTCAAATGATTTCAGTAGTGTAATTTATCTGTTTAGGCATATCTGTCTTCCTTGCAGACCCCCAACATTTCAAGACCTTTGGGCACATAGTAGATGCTTAAGTACTTGAGTGAATCCGTGAAGATCTTTTGTTGAATACGATCTAAATAAATACAATACCTACTCAGCACACGAATGCAGGCACTTGAGAGAGAGTTTGGTGTCTGCTGAAGCAGGCTGTGGACCAGCTTAGGGGCTCAGTGCCAAAGTGACCCAATAGATTTAGACAAAATGAACGAGATAATTAACTTCAATTTTGCAATTCATGGAGAACAGGAGCAGGATATCTAGGTGTGAATCGGGACTTGATCATTCTTGTTGCATCTTTGGAAAATCCAGTCCTTTTTCTTTCTATGGAAACGTGACTGGCCAAGAGAGTGAACGGAGGACTGGCTTTTAGAAAGGCAATTTTGTCACAGGAAGTCCTGGAGGAAAATATATGGAAGGAGAGCTGCTAGAAACATGGCAGAGACGTTTTGTGTAGAAACCCTAAAATGTGGGTTTACATGCTGTCTGAAAGAGTTGTAACCCAACTTTTCTCCACTACAGATTTGAGCAGCTTTTAAATATCTAGGCATACAAAAGGATTAGAAAGGAAAATAGATCCAACTGAAAGGAATTTCGGATGGAACAATGAAATGATGCTGAAGTGAGCCAGCGCACTGAAAAGAGTTTCAGAAAGACCTGCAGTCTCTAAAGGCAGTGGGCAATGTATCCATCAGGTTTCAAGTAGAAAGGGAAATGGGAACAATTGTCTGTCATCTCATGTCCAGGAGATGACAAGCAACAGTCTCTCAGAGAAGAAAAAGATTTCTTTCCAACCGGTCGAACCAGCCACCTGGGCCAGGCCCCTTTCAAGTGGACGAGTTCCAGAGGAGAGAGCCCCGGGGCCTGCCGCCAAGTTTCCTGGGGCGTGTGCTGGGCCCCCTCAGAGGACCAGGCAGCCTGGCAGCCTGTGTGCCAGAGCTGAGATCTGGCGGCCTCCCACACCCGGTTCCCTGTCCTGCCCCGTCCTCCCGAGGGAGGCCGATGGTCCTGGCAGTGGCGAGTGGGGTGGGGCTGGCTGTGAAGCTTTCCTGGGATGCCCCGGGAGAGGGCGCCGGGGGATGGGCTGCCCCTGGCCAGGTCTGAGGCACTGACCCAGCTCAGGGCTGTCGGGGGCGGAGAGAGAAGCCCCTCCGCCTCTTCCCTGAAGCTTCTTATGGCTGGCCAAATCCTTCACAAGACAGGTTCGCTGGAGAAAATAATACCCAGCTTCAGAACACGTGTACAGGGGAGAAACCCGCGAAACTGAGTCTCTCAACACAATGGCAGAGATTCTCCTCCTATCTCCAGCTGCAGACAAAGGAGGATGTTGGGGGTGCGGTTTGGGCATGTGAGACTGGAGAAGACAATTGTCATGGAGAGGGACATGTAGACGATTGGATTGTCTGAACCGGTTCCCCTGCAGTGGGGTCAGGCCCGGAAGGGACAGCACGGAGGTGACCATGAAGGGGCCTCTCCGTGGTGTGGCTGGCCCCGGGGGGCCGCGCCTGGGGATGGGGATGGAGGGGGGGAAGTGGGATGGCCTGTGAGTTGGCAGCAGTGGTGGATGCAGATACTCAGAGGTCAGGGATCTCTCACTCTTTCCCTGCCTGTCTGTCTGTCTGTCTCTCACTCTCTCTCTCTCTCTCTCTCTTTCTCTCTCGGGGACCTGAGGAGAAGAGGTGGGCGAGCCCTGCCCGCCTCGCCTACCTGCCTTCCTCTCCCCTGGCCCCTTCTTTCTCCGGCTGCTTTGAGTGCCCTGTGGGCTTGGGTTCAACCCCTGAGGCCAAGGGCGCATGCGCCACCCGCCACCGCCAGGGCCTAGGGCGGGCCTCGGGGGTCCTCAGTGAAGGCCCCGCCCGCCCGCCAGGCCAGGCCAGTCCCAGCTGAAGAAGGAACGCCAACGCCCTGCTGGACTTGGCTTCAGCTGTTGTCTCCCTCCCATCCCCCACTTGCAATCAGCTGGCCGGCCGCTTCCCTTCTTTGGAAGCGGTGGTCTGGACCTGGTGGCCAAAGGCCGACTGGGGTGCCAGGTCAAGGCTCTGCCTCGGCCAGCTGCTTTTGCCCGGGCCTCATTTCTTCCTGGAAAGGCAAAACCACGGCCTCACCCCACGCCCGCACTTGTCGACTCCAGCCAGGTGGAGGAAAGGCTCTGTGGAATCCGAAGGGCCGAGACAGGCTTATGGCCAAGCAGTGAGTGAGGCCCCAGCAGGCCGCCGGCTTGGGGAGCCGCTGCCACACGGGCAGGCCCTTCCGGCGACGGGTCCCAGCATCATCTCTGGAGTCGGGAGGGCCTGGCCTTCCTAGTGCCCAGGCCACGGCTCTGAGGAGAAATCCGCGTTGGAGGGCACGCGTGAGGCCCTCGGCCTGAGGGCGCTGGTGCCACGCCGGGGGCGACTGGAAGGCTGGCTGGGCTCGCCTGCTTTGTCCAAAGGAGGCTGGCCAACCAGCCCAACCGGCCACCTGGGCCAGGCCCCTTTCAAGTGGACAAGATCCGGGGGAAAGGGCCCTGGGGCCTGCCGCCAAGTCCCCTGGGGCGTGTGCTGGGCCCCCTCAGAGGAGGGAGCCACCTGGCAACCTGTGTGCCAGACCTTAGATCTGGCGGCCTGCCACACCCGGCTCCCTGCCCTGCCCACGCCTGCCTCCATCCACTCCACGGAGGACGATGGTGTTGGCAGTGCGAGCGGAGATAGTCGTTAGAGACTTCACTTGGAGTTGTAGTCCAAGAGCATCACAGAGGAGCACTGAGCTTGGGCTCGGCCATTTATCCGCTTTGTAACCTGGCTGAGTTTTCTAGCCACTGTACCCAGTCTCTTCATCTAGCAAATGGTGCAAAGAACAACATTGACTACGTCGGGATGCTTTCAGGGTCATGTGAGTTAAGATATGTTCCAGCACAGAGTTTACATTCAGGGTGCAGTCCTTGGCTCAGTAGAAGTGTTCGCTGCTGTTCTTATGATTTTCATTATTTCACGTCCTTATCTTCCTCGTGAGTTCCCTGTCAAACCAACCACGATCCACGGTGTCAGCAGTTTGATTCCAGGTCCCTGCTTCAAGGCCTGCAGAGGGAACCTCGTGCTCATAACCTCCTGTTTTTCTCCCAGTCTCTGGAGGGATGCATTGACCTCTAGCTTGTCTGCACTGAGGCACGGAATGGGGTCCCACACCCAACCCCGCGTCTCCTCCTTTTCATATCTGATGCTTTGGGAAGACTGCTTACTGTTCACTCGGTGGACTATACTCCCTGACATGAGCAACGCACGGGAGAGAGGCGGTAGGAAACACTGATCCATGTAGGGCTCTGAGTTGACCATAACACAGAGTACAGTTGATCAAGGGCCGAGGTAGGGTTCCTTAAGGCAAAGATCTGCCGAGATGAGGGTGTTCTGATGTGACGCCGCCTGAAAATAAAGCAAACACATAAAAGCATATGTAGTGGTCAAAGGGAAAGCACGCCACTAAAAGAATTGATCCCATGAAATACACTATTCTATTTGTTTATGTATCAAATGACTGATAGGAAAGAGCCAGGCGTAGAGATAGTAGACTTGATCAATGTCATAGAGAATTCTTTTAACAGTTGTTCATGCCTTGTGTTTTACATCATTGATTAGGGGAGTATTTTCGTCTTTTCCTTTCCTAGTGTCTCCATCTTTCTCAACTTTTCCAGGAGACATATTTACATTATCCTCTAAAATGTTAGGGAAATTTTAAAAAAGTTATGACACATTGGAAGTTGTTGATTTTGTATATGGGAGGAGCACTAGATTGCAAGTGAATTAGTGATCATTAGAGTTTTAGTTTGGTAAAAGACGGTAGTTGGAGTTGATACCAGGATGTTTGTAACCCAGTTTTTACTTCATTATTTGGTGTAGTTTTCCAAATGCCAGAGCCGGTCATTTTTAATGTAATAACTTGTCTCATTTTAGAATATGTGTTCTTGGAGAGGGTGATGCAGGTAAGTAGAAAATAATTTAATGTAGTGACTTGTTTTTCTCCAATGGATCTCTTATAAACCCAACAGCCATATAGCATTCTTTTGTCCAAATGACCTGATGGCACTTTCTTAACTTTTCTTGCTGTGACTCTAGCAATCTAGGGTCACACCACCTTCTCTCTCCTAGTCATGCTTTCAGTTGTAAGAGTGATATTGTCAATAGTACAGTGAGCAATTGGCACACACTCTACTCTTTTCTTACATGTATATATATGTATATGTGTGTGTGTCTATATTTCTCAACTGCGAACTTTGGTAACATAATTGTTAAGGTGTGAACTATTTGCAGTGCACTTAACAACTGATGGCTACACATGATTGTGTAGTGACATCACGGTTAAAACCCTTCTTTGCAACATGTGGCCCCTTTCAGTTTTATTTTCAAGGAAAGGGTTCAATGACTTTTTTCTTTTGGAAGAAGAAAGACTTGCATTTCCATCTTAGAAAATCGAGAACTGGTTTCTTGCCTTTTTTCTTTTTTTGTCTTCAGCTCCTCGTCCTACTGGTTACTAATTCACATGTCCAGTCACTTCAGATTCATGGTGCTAACCCTTTGCCTTGTTCAAGGCTCTGACTTTAATTATTCCATAATCCCTTCTGTGAAGGAGGTTTCTCTCCACGCTCATCTAGCGAGGAAGGAACCGACCCTCCTTTATGTGAACTTGGAGACAGAGGCCAAGGTGAAGCCTCGGTGCCCCTCCACACCAGTGAGCTGCAGAAGGGCTGCAGAGTCCTGTGAATCTTTGGCTCCCCTCCTGGCTCCCTCCGGAGTTGGCATTGCCTGCACGGAGGAGCCCAGCTCCTTACAATCGAATTGGTGAAGTCTCCTGAAGCCGGCTGAAGGATAAGACTGGCCGGAAAGGACATCAGCAAGCAGTGTGCTCCAAAAGTGGGTGGCAGAAACACTCAGAAGAAGAAAACCTTTCCGTTTCTCTTGTTTTCTCTTTATCTTCTCTCCCTTCCTTTTCCTTTCCTTAGATGGTACAGAGCCTGTCCACCCCCCATGGTGGCTGTTTTTCTCCTCAGAGCCCCAGGACAGAGCTGTATCTCTTAGTTGTAGGTCAACCCATGGGGGTTCTTTGCCTGGAGTCCCACGGCAGTTTATTCACATCTCTTTCATTCAAATGATTTCAGTAGTGTAATTTATCTGTTTAGGCATATCTGTCTTCCTTGCAGACCCCCAACATTTCAAGACCTTTGGGCACATAGTAGATGCTTAAGTACTTGAGTGAATCCGTGAAGATCTTTTGTTGAATACGATCTAAATAAATACAATACCTACTCAGCACACGAATGCAGGCACTTGAGAGAGAGTTTGGTGTCTGCTGAAGCAGGCTGTGGACCAGCTTAGGGGCTCAGTGCCAAAGTGACCCAATAGATTTAGACAAAATGAACGAGATAATTAACTTCAATTTTGCAATTCATGGAGAACAGGAGCAGGATATCTAGGTGTGAATCGGGACTTGATCATTCTTGTTGCATCTTTGGAAAATCCAGTCCTTTTTCTTTCTATGGAAACGTGACTGGCCAAGAGAGTGAACGGAGGACTGGCTTTTAGAAAGGCAATTTTGTCACAGGAAGTCCTGGAGGAAAATATATGGAAGGAGAGCTGCTAGAAACATGGCAGAGACGTTTTGTGTAGAAACCCTAAAATGTGGGTTTACATGCTGTCTGAAAGAGTTGTAACCCAACTTTTCTCCACTACAGATTTGAGCAGCTTTTAAATATCTAGGTATACAAAAGGATTAGAAAGGAAAATAGATCCAACTGAAAGGAATTTCGGATGGAACAATGAAATGATGCTGAAGTGAGCCAGCGCACTGAAAAGAGTTTCAGAAAGACCTGCAGTCTCTAAAGGCAGTGGGCAATGTATCCATCAGGTTTCAAGTAGAAAGGGAAATGGGAACAATTGTCTGTCATCTCATGTCCAGGAGATGACAAGCAACAGTCTCTCAGAGAAGAAAAAGATTTCTTTCCAACCGGTCGAACCAGCCACCTGGGCCAGGCCCCTTTCAAGTGGACGAGTTCCAGAGGAGAGAGCCCCGGGGCCTGCCGCCAAGTTTCCTGGGGCGTGTGCTGGGCCCCCTCAGAGGACCAGGCAGCCTGGCAGCCTGTGTGCCAGAGCTGAGATCTGGCGGCCTCCCACACCCGGTTCCCTGTCCTGCCCCGTCCTCCCGAGGGAGGCCGATGGTCCTGGCAGTGGCGAGTGGGGTGGGGCTGGCTGTGAAGCTTTCCTGGGATGCCCCGGGAGAGGGCGCCGGGGGATGGGCTGCCCCTGGCCAGGTCTGAGGCACTGACCCAGCTCAGGGCTGTCGGGGGCGGAGAGAGAAGCCCCTCCGCCTCTTCCCTGAAGCTTCTTATGGCTGGCCAAATCCTTCACAAGACAGGTTCGCTGGAGAAAATAATACCCAGCTTCAGAACACGTGTACAGGGGAGAAACCCGCGAAACTGAGTCTCTCAACACAATGGCAGAGATTCTCCTCCTATCTCCAGCTGCAGACAAAGGAGGATGTTGGGGGTGCGGTTTGGGCATGTGAGACTGGAGAAGACAATTGTCATGGAGAGGGACATGTAGACGATTGGATTGTCTGAACCGGTTCCCCTGCAGTGGGGTCAGGCCCGGAAGGGACAGCACGGAGGTGACCATGAAGGGGCCTCTCCGTGGTGTGGCTGGCCCCGGGGGGCCGCGCCTGGGGATGGGGATGGAGGGGGGGAAGTGGGATGGCCTGTGAGTTGGCAGCAGTGGTGGATGCAGATACTCAGAGGTCAGGGATCTCTCACTCTTTCCCTGCCTGTCTGTCTGTCTGTCTCTCACTCTCTCTCTCTCTCTCTCTCTCTTTCTCTCTCGGGGACCTGAGGAGAAGAGGTGGGCGAGCCCTGCCCGCCTCGCCTACCTGCCTTCCTCTCCCCTGGCCCCTTCTTTCTCCGGCTGCTTTGAGTGCCCTGTGGGCTTGGGTTCAACCCCTGAGGCCAAGGGCGCATGCGCCACCCGCCACCGCCAGGGCCTAGGGCGGGCCTCGGGGGTCCTCAGTGAAGGCCCCGCCCGCCCGCCAGGCCAGGCCAGTCCCAGCTGAAGAAGGAACGCCAACGCCCTGCTGGACTTGGCTTCAGCTGTTGTCTCCCTCCCATCCCCCACTTGCAATCAGCTGGCCGGCCGCTTCCCTTCTTTGGAAGCGGTGGTCTGGACCTGGTGGCCAAAGGCCGACTGGGGTGCCAGGTCAAGGCTCTGCCTCGGCCAGCTGCTTTTGCCCGGGCCTCATTTCTTCCTGGAAAGGCAAAACCACGGCCTCACCCCACGCCCGCACTTGTCGACTCCAGCCAGGTGGAGGAAAGGCTCTGTGGAATCCGAAGGGCCGAGACAGGCTTATGGCCAAGCAGTGAGTGAGGCCCCAGCAGGCCGCCGGCTTGGGGAGCCGCTGCCACACGGGCAGGCCCTTCCGGCGACGGGTCCCAGCATCATCTCTGGAGTCGGGAGGGCCTGGCCTTCCTAGTGCCCAGGCCACGGCTCTGAGGAGAAATCCGCGTTGGAGGGCACGCGTGAGGCCCTCGGCCTGAGGGCGCTGGTGCCACGCCGGGGGCGACTGGAAGGCTGGCTGGGCTCGCCTGCTTTGTCCAAAGGAGGCTGGCCAACCAGCCCAACCGGCCACCTGGGCCAGGCCCCTTTCAAGTGGACAAGATCCGGGGGAAAGGGCCCTGGGGCCTGCCGCCAAGTCCCCTGGGGCGTGTGCTGGGCCCCCTCAGAGGAGGGAGCCACCTGGCAACCTGTGTGCCAGACCTTAGATCTGGCGGCCTGCCACACCCGGCTCCCTGCCCTGCCCACGCCTGCCTCCATCCACTCCACGGAGGACGATGGTGTTGGCAGTGCGAGCGGAGATAGTCGTTAGAGACTTCACTTGGAGTTGTAGTCCAAGAGCATCACAGAGGAGCACTGAGCTTGGGCTCGGCCATTTATCCGCTTTGTAACCTGGCTGAGTTTTCTAGCCACTGTACCCAGTCTCTTCATCTAGCAAATGGTGCAAAGAACAACATTGACTACGTCGGGATGCTTTCAGGGTCATGTGAGTTAAGATATGTTCCAGCACAGAGTTTACATTCAGGGTGCAGTCCTTGGCTCAGTAGAAGTGTTCGCTGCTGTTCTTATGATTTTCATTATTTCACGTCCTTATCTTCCTCGTGAGTTCCCTGTCAAACCAACCACGATCCACGGTGTCAGCAGTTTGATTCCAGGTCCCTGCTTCAAGGCCTGCAGAGGGAACCTCGTGCTCATAACCTCCTGTTTTTCTCCCAGTCTCTGGAGGGATGCATTGACCTCCAGCTTGTCTGCACTGAGGCACGGAATGGGGTCCCACACCCAACCCCGCGTCTCCTCCTTTTCATATCTGATGCTTTGGGAAGACTGCTTACTGTTCACTCGGTGGACTATACTCCCTGACATGAGCAACGCACGGGAGAGAGGCGGTAGGAAACACTGATCCATGTAGGGCTCTGAGTTGACCATAACACAGAGTACAGTTGATCAAGGGCCGAGGTAGGGTTCCTTAAGGCAAAGATCTGCCGAGATGAGGGTGTTCTGATGTGACGCCGCCTGAAAATAAAGCAAACACATAAAAGCATATGTAGTGGTCAAAGGGAAAGCACGCCACTAAAAGAATTGATCCCATGAAATACACTATTCTATTTGTTTATGTATCAAATGACTGATAGGAAAGAGCCAGGCGTAGAGATAGTAGACTTGATCAATGTCATAGAGAATTCTTTTAACAGTTGTTCATGCCTTGTGTTTTACATCATTGATTAGGGGAGTATTTTCGTCTTTTCCTTTCCTAGTGTCTCCATCTTTCTCAACTTTTCCAGGAGACATATTTACATTATCCTCTAAAATGTTAGGGAAATTTTAAAAAAGTTATGACACATTGGAAGTTGTTGATTTTGTATATGGGAGGAGCACTAGATTGCAAGTGAATTAGTGATCATTAGAGTTTTAGTTTGGTAAAAGACGGTAGTTGGAGTTGATACCAGGATGTTTGTAACCCAGTTTTTACTTCATTATTTGGTGTAGTTTTCCAAATGCCAGAGCCGGTCATTTTTAATGTAATAACTTGTCTCATTTTAGAATATGTGTTCTTGGAGAGGGTGATGCAGGTAAGTAGAAAATAATTTAATGTAGTGACTTGTTTTTCTCCAATGGATCTCTTATAAACCCAACAGCCATATAGCATTCTTTTGTCCAAATGACCTGATGGCACTTTCTTAACTTTTCTTGCTGTGACTCTAGCAATCTAGGGTCACACCACCTTCTCTCTCCTAGTCATGCTTTCAGTTGTAAGAGTGATATTGTCAATAGTACAGTGAGCAATTGGCACACACTCTACTCTTTTCTTACATGTATATATATGTATATGTGTGTGTGTCTATATTTCTCAACTGCGAACTTTGGTAACATAATTGTTAAGGTGTGAACTATTTGCAGTGCACTTAACAACTGATGGCTACACATGATTGTGTAGTGACATCACGGTTAAAACCCTTCTTTGCAACATGTGGCCCCTTTCAGTTTTATTTTCAAGGAAAGGGTTCAATGACTTTTTTCTTTTGGAAGAAGAAAGACTTGCATTTCCATCTTAGAAAATCGAGAACTGGTTTCTTGCCTTTTTTCTTTTTTTGTCTTCAGCTCCTCGTCCTACTGGTTACTAATTCACATGTCCAGTCACTTCAGATTCATGGTGCTAACCCTTTGCCTTGTTCAAGGCTCTGACTTTAATTATTCCATAATCCCTTCTGTGAAGGAGGTTTCTCTCCACGCTCATCTAGCGAGGAAGGAACCGACCCTCCTTTATGTGAACTTGGAGACAGAGGCCAAGGTGAAGCCTCGGTGCCCCTCCACACCAGTGAGCTGCAGAAGGGCTGCAGAGTCCTGTGAATCTTTGGCTCCCCTCCTGGCTCCCTCCGGAGTTGGCATTGCCTGCACGGAGGAGCCCAGCTCCTTACAATCGAATTGGTGAAGTCTCCTGAAGCCGGCTGAAGGATAAGACTGGCCGGAAAGGACATCAGCAAGCAGTGTGCTCCAAAAGTGGGTGGCAGAAACACTCAGAAGAAGAAAACCTTTCCGTTTCTCTTGTTTTCTCTTTATCTTCTCTCCCTTCCTTTTCCTTTCCTTAGATGGTACAGAGCCTGTCCACCCCCCATGGTGGCTGTTTTTCTCCTCAGAGCCCCAGGACAGAGCTGTATCTCTTAGTTGTAGGTCAACCCATGGGGGTTCTTTGCCTGGAGTCCCACGGCAGTTTATTCACATCTCTTTCATTCAAATGATTTCAGTAGTGTAATTTATCTGTTTAGGCATATCTGTCTTCCTTGCAGACCCCCAACATTTCAAGACCTTTGGGCACATAGTAGATGCTTAAGTACTTGAGTGAATCCGTGAAGATCTTTTGTTGAATACGATCTAAATAAATACAATACCTACTCAGCACACGAATGCAGGCACTTGAGAGAGAGTTTGGTGTCTGCTGAAGCAGGCTGTGGACCAGCTTAGGGGCTCAGTGCCAAAGTGACCCAATAGATTTAGACAAAATGAACGAGATAATTAACTTCAATTTTGCAATTCATGGAGAACAGGAGCAGGATATCTAGGTGTGAATCGGGACTTGATCATTCTTGTTGCATCTTTGGAAAATCCAGTCCTTTTTCTTTCTATGGAAACGTGACTGGCCAAGAGAGTGAACGGAGGACTGGCTTTTAGAAAGGCAATTTTGTCACAGGAAGTCCTGGAGGAAAATACATGGAAGGAGAGCTGCTAGAAACATGGCAGAGACGTTTTGTGTAGAAACCCTAAAATGTGGGTTTACATGCTGTCTGAAAGAGTTGTAACCCAACTTTTCTCCACTACAGATTTGAGCAGCTTTTAAATATCTAGGTATACAAAAGGATTAGAAAGGAAAATAGATCCAACTGAAAGGAATTTCGGATGGAACAATGAAATGATGCTGAAGTGAGCCAGCGCACTGAAAAGAGTTTCAGAAAGACCTGCAGTCTCTAAAGGCAGTGGGCAATGTATCCATCAGGTTTCAAGTAGAAAGGGAAATGGGAACAATTGTCTGTCATCTCATGTCCAGGAGATGACAAGCAACAGTCTCTCAGAGAAGAAAAAGATTTCTTTCCAACCGGTCGAACCAGCCACCTGGGCCAGGCCCCTTTCAAGTGGACGAGTTCCAGAGGAGAGAGCCCCGGGGCCTGCCGCCAAGTTTCCTGGGGCGTGTGCTGGGCCCCCTCAGAGGACCAGGCAGCCTGGCAGCCTGTGTGCCAGAGCTGAGATCTGGCGGCCTCCCACACCCGGTTCCCTGTCCTGCCCCGTCCTCCCGAGGGAGGCCGATGGTCCTGGCAGTGGCGAGTGGGGTGGGGCTGGCTGTGAAGCTTTCCTGGGATGCCCCGGGAGAGGGCGCCGGGGGATGGGCTGCCCCTGGCCAGGTCTGAGGCACTGACCCAGCTCAGGGCTGTCGGGGGCGGAGAGAGAAGCCCCTCCGCCTCTTCCCTGAAGCTTCTTATGGCTGGCCAAATCCTTCACAAGACAGGTTCGCTGGAGAAAATAATACCCAGCTTCAGAACACGTGTACAGGGGAGAAACCCGCGAAACTGAGTCTCTCAACACAATGGCAGAGATTCTCCTCCTATCTCCAGCTGCAGACAAAGGAGGATGTTGGGGGTGCGGTTTGGGCATGTGAGACTGGAGAAGACAATTGTCATGGAGAGGGACATGTAGACGATTGGATTGTCTGAACCGGTTCCCCTGCAGTGGGGTCAGGCCCGGAAGGGACAGCACGGAGGTGACCATGAAGGGGCCTCTCCGTGGTGTGGCTGGCCCCGGGGGGCCGCGCCTGGGGATGGGGATGGAGGGGGGGAAGTGGGATGGCCTGTGAGTTGGCAGCAGTGGTGGATGCAGATACTCAGAGGTCAGGGATCTCTCACTCTTTCCCTGCCTGTCTGTCTGTCTGTCTCTCACTCTCTCTCTCTCTCTCTCTCTTTCTCTCTCGGGGACCTGAGGAGAAGAGGTGGGCGAGCCCTGCCCGCCTCGCCTACCTGCCTTCCTCTCCCCTGGCCCCTTCTTTCTCCGGCTGCTTTGAGTGCCCTGTGGGCTTGGGTTCAACCCCTGAGGCCAAGGGCGCATGCGCCACCCGCCACCGCCAGGGCCTAGGGCGGGCCTCGGGGGTCCTCAGTGAAGGCCCCGCCCGCCCGCCAGGCCAGGCCAGTCCCAGCTGAAGAAGGAACGCCAACGCCCTGCTGGACTTGGCTTCAGCTGTTGTCTCCCTCCCATCCCCCACTTGCAATCAGCTGGCCGGCCGCTTCCCTTCTTTGGAAGCGGTGGTCTGGACCTGGTGGCCAAAGGCCGACTGGGGTGCCAGGTCAAGGCTCTGCCTCGGCCAGCTGCTTTTGCCCGGGCCTCATTTCTTCCTGGAAAGGCAAAACCACGGCCTCACCCCACGCCCGCACTTGTCGACTCCAGCCAGGTGGAGGAAAGGCTCTGTGGAATCCGAAGGGCCGAGACAGGCTTATGGCCAAGCAGTGAGTGAGGCCCCAGCAGGCCGCCGGCTTGGGGAGCCGCTGCCACACGGGCAGGCCCTTCCGGCGACGGGTCCCAGCATCATCTCTGGAGTCGGGAGGGCCTGGCCTTCCTAGTGCCCAGGCCACGGCTCTGAGGAGAAATCCGCGTTGGAGGGCACGCGTGAGGCCCTCGGCCTGAGGGCGCTGGTGCCACGCCGGGGGCGACTGGAAGGCTGGCTGGGCTCGCCTGCTTTGTCCAAAGGAGGCTGGCCAACCAGCCCAACCGGCCACCTGGGCCAGGCCCCTTTCAAGTGGACAAGATCCGGGGGAAAGGGCCCTGGGGCCTGCCGCCAAGTCCCCTGGGGCGTGTGCTGGGCCCCCTCAGAGGAGGGAGCCACCTGGCAACCTGTGTGCCAGACCTTAGATCTGGCGGCCTGCCACACCCGGCTCCCTGCCCTGCCCACGCCTGCCTCCATCCACTCCACGGAGGACGATGGTGTTGGCAGTGCGAGCGGAGATAGTCGTTAGAGACTTCACTTGGAGTTGTAGTCCAAGAGCATCACAGAGGAGCACTGAGCTTGGGCTCGGCCATTTATCCGCTTTGTAACCTGGCTGAGTTTTCTAGCCACTGTACCCAGTCTCTTCATCTAGCAAATGGTGCAAAGAACAACATTGACTACGTCGGGATGCTTTCAGGGTCATGTGAGTTAAGATATGTTCCAGCACAGAGTTTACATTCAGGGTGCAGTCCTTGGCTCAGTAGAAGTGTTCGCTGCTGTTCTTATGATTTTCATTATTTCACGTCCTTATCTTCCTCGTGAGTTCCCTGTCAAACCAACCACGATCCACGGTGTCAGCAGTTTGATTCCAGGTCCCTGCTTCAAGGCCTGCAGAGGGAACCTCGTGCTCATAACCTCCTGTTTTTCTCCCAGTCTCTGGAGGGATGCATTGACCTCCAGCTTGTCTGCACTGAGGCACGGAATGGGGTCCCACACCCAACCCCGCGTCTCCTCCTTTTCATATCTGATGCTTTGGGAAGACTGCTTACTGTTCACTCGGTGGACTATACTCCCTGACATGAGCAACGCACGGGAGAGAGGCGGTAGGAAACACTGATCCATGTAGGGCTCTGAGTTGACCATAACACAGAGTACAGTTGATCAAGGGCCGAGGTAGGGTTCCTTAAGGCAAAGATCTGCCGAGATGAGGGTGTTCTGATGTGACGCCGCCTGAAAATAAAGCAAACACATAAAAGCATATGTAGTGGTCAAAGGGAAAGCACGCCACTAAAAGAATTGATCCCATGAAATACACTATTCTATTTGTTTATGTATCAAATGACTGATAGGAAAGAGCCAGGCGTAGAGATAGTAGACTTGATCAATGTCATAGAGAATTCTTTTAACAGTTGTTCATGCCTTGTGTTTTACATCATTGATTAGGGGAGTATTTTCGTCTTTTCCTTTCCTAGTGTCTCCATCTTTCTCAACTTTTCCAGGAGACATATTTACATTATCCTCTAAAATGTTAGGGAAATTTTAAAAAAGTTATGACACATTGGAAGTTGTTGATTTTGTATATGGGAGGAGCACTAGATTGCAAGTGAATTAGTGATCATTAGAGTTTTAGTTTGGTAAAAGACGGTAGTTGGAGTTGATACCAGGATGTTTGTAACCCAGTTTTTACTTCATTATTTGGTGTAGTTTTCCAAATGCCAGAGCCGGTCATTTTTAATGTAATAACTTGTCTCATTTTAGAATATGTGTTCTTGGAGAGGGTGATGCAGGTAAGTAGAAAATAATTTAATGTAGTGACTTGTTTTTCTCCAATGGATCTCTTATAAACCCAACAGCCATATAGCATTCTTTTGTCCAAATGACCTGATGGCACTTTCTTAACTTTTCTTGCTGTGACTCTAGCAATCTAGGGTCACACCACCTTCTCTCTCCTAGTCATGCTTTCAGTTGTAAGAGTGATATTGTCAATAGTACAGTGAGCAATTGGCACACACTCTACTCTTTTCTTACATGTATATATATGTATATGTGTGTGTGTCTATATTTCTCAACTGCGAACTTTGGTAACATAATTGTTAAGGTGTGAACTATTTGCAGTGCACTTAACAACTGATGGCTACACATGATTGTGTAGTGACATCACGGTTAAAACCCTTCTTTGCAACATGTGGCCCCTTTCAGTTTTATTTTCAAGGAAAGGGTTCAATGATTTTTTTCTTTTGGAAGAAGAAAGACTTGCATTTCCATCTTAGAAAATCGAGAACTGGTTTCTTGCCTTTTTTCTTTTTTTGTCTTCAGCTCCTCGTCCTACTGGTTACTAATTCACATGTCCAGTCACTTCAGATTCATGGTGCTAACCCTTTGCCTTGTTCAAGGCTCTGACTTTAATTATTCCATAATCCCTTCTGTGAAGGAGGTTTCTCTCCACGCTCATCTAGCGAGGAAGGAACCGACCCTCCTTTATGTGAACTTGGAGACAGAGGCCAAGGTGAAGCCTCGGTGCCCCTCCACACCAGTGAGCTGCAGAAGGGCTGCAGAGTCCTGTGAATCTTTGGCTCCCCTCCTGGCTCCCTCCGGAGTTGGCATTGCCTGCACGGAGGAGCCCAGCTCCTTACAATCGAATTGGTGAAGTCTCCTGAAGCCGGCTGAAGGATAAGACTGGCCGGAAAGGACATCAGCAAGCAGTGTGCTCCAAAAGTGGGTGGCAGAAACACTCAGAAGAAGAAAACCTTTCCGTTTCTCTTGTTTTCTCTTTATCTTCTCTCCCTTCCTTTTCCTTTCCTTAGATGGTACAGAGCCTGTCCACCCCCCATGGTGGCTGTTTTTCTCCTCAGAGCCCCAGGACAGAGCTGTATCTCTTAGTTGTAGGTCAACCCATGGGGGTTCTTTGCCTGGAGTCCCACGGCAGTTTATTCACATCTCTTTCATTCAAATGATTTCAGTAGTGTAATTTATCTGTTTAGGCATATCTGTCTTCCTTGCAGACCCCCAACATTTCAAGACCTTTGGGCACATAGTAGATGCTTAAGTACTTGAGTGAATCCGTGAAGATCTTTTGTTGAATACGATCTAAATAAATACAATACCTACTCAGCACACGAATGCAGGCACTTGAGAGAGAGTTTGGTGTCTGCTGAAGCAGGCTGTGGACCAGCTTAGGGGCTCAGTGCCAAAGTGACCCAATAGATTTAGACAAAATGAACGAGATAATTAACTTCAATTTTGCAATTCATGGAGAACAGGAGCAGGATATCTAGGTGTGAATCGGGACTTGATCATTCTTGTTGCATCTTTGGAAAATCCAGTCCTTTTTCTTTCTATGGAAACGTGACTGGCCAAGAGAGTGAACGGAGGACTGGCTTTTAGAAAGGCAATTTTGTCACAGGAAGTCCTGGAGGAAAATACATGGAAGGAGAGCTGCTAGAAACATGGCAGAGACGTTTTGTGTAGAAACCCTAAAATGTGGGTTTACATGCTGTCTGAAAGAGTTGTAACCCAACTTTTCTCCACTACAGATTTGAGCAGCTTTTAAATATCTAGGCATACAAAAGGATTAGAAAGGAAAATAGATCCAACTGAAAGGAATTTCGGATGGAACAATGAAATGATGCTGAAGTGAGCCAGCGCACTGAAAAGAGTTTCAGAAAGACCTGCAGTCTCTAAAGGCAGTGGGCAATGTATCCATCAGGTTTCAAGTAGAAAGGGAAATGGGAACAATTGTCTGTCATCTCATGTCCAGGAGATGACAAGCAACAGTCTCTCAGAGAAGAAAAAGATTTCTTTCCAACCGGTCGAACCAGCCACCTGGGCCAGGCCCCTTTCAAGTGGACGAGTTCCAGAGGAGAGAGCCCCGGGGCCTGCCGCCAAGTTTCCTGGGGCGTGTGCTGGGCCCCCTCAGAGGACCAGGCAGCCTGGCAGCCTGTGTGCCAGAGCTGAGATCTGGCGGCCTCCCACACCCGGTTCCCTGTCCTGCCCCGTCCTCCCGAGGGAGGCCGATGGTCCTGGCAGTGGCGAGTGGGGTGGGGCTGGCTGTGAAGCTTTCCTGGGATGCCCCGGGAGAGGGCGCCGGGGGATGGGCTGCCCCTGGCCAGGTCTGAGGCACTGACCCAGCTCAGGGCTGTCGGGGGCGGAGAGAGAAGCCCCTCCGCCTCTTCCCTGAAGCTTCTTATGGCTGGCCAAATCCTTCACAAGACAGGTTCGCTGGAGAAAATAATACCCAGCTTCAGAACACGTGTACAGGGGAGAAACCCGCGAAACTGAGTCTCTCAACACAATGGCAGAGATTCTCCTCCTATCTCCAGCTGCAGACAAAGGAGGATGTTGGGGGTGCGGTTTGGGCATGTGAGACTGGAGAAGACAATTGTCATGGAGAGGGACATGTAGACGATTGGATTGTCTGAACCGGTTCCCCTGCAGTGGGGTCAGGCCCGGAAGGGACAGCACGGAGGTGACCATGAAGGGGCCTCTCCGTGGTGTGGCTGGCCCCGGGGGGCCGCGCCTGGGGATGGGGATGGAGGGGGGGAAGTGGGATGGCCTGTGAGTTGGCAGCAGTGGTGGATGCAGATACTCAGAGGTCAGGGATCTCTCACTCTTTCCCTGCCTGTCTGTCTGTCTGTCTCTCACTCTCTCTCTCTCTCTCTCTCTCTTTCTCTCTCGGGGACCTGAGGAGAAGAGGTGGGCGAGCCCTGCCCGCCTCGCCTACCTGCCTTCCTCTCCCCTGGCCCCTTCTTTCTCCGGCTGCTTTGAGTGCCCTGTGGGCTTGGGTTCAACCCCTGAGGCCAAGGGCGCATGCGCCACCCGCCACCGCCAGGGCCTAGGGCGGGCCTCGGGGGTCCTCAGTGAAGGCCCCGCCCGCCCGCCAGGCCAGGCCAGTCCCAGCTGAAGAAGGAACGCCAACGCCCTGCTGGACTTGGCTTCAGCTGTTGTCTCCCTCCCATCCCCCACTTGCAATCAGCTGGCCGGCCGCTTCCCTTCTTTGGAAGCGGTGGTCTGGACCTGGTGGCCAAAGGCCGACTGGGGTGCCAGGTCAAGGCTCTGCCTCGGCCAGCTGCTTTTGCCCGGGCCTCATTTCTTCCTGGAAAGGCAAAACCACGGCCTCACCCCACGCCCGCACTTGTCGACTCCAGCCAGGTGGAGGAAAGGCTCTGTGGAATCCGAAGGGCCGAGACAGGCTTATGGCCAAGCAGTGAGTGAGGCCCCAGCAGGCCGCCGGCTTGGGGAGCCGCTGCCACACGGGCAGGCCCTTCCGGCGACGGGTCCCAGCATCATCTCTGGAGTCGGGAGGGCCTGGCCTTCCTAGTGCCCAGGCCACGGCTCTGAGGAGAAATCCGCGTTGGAGGGCACACGTGAGGCCCTCGGCCTGAGGGCGCTGGTGCCACGCCGGGGGCGACTGGAAGGCTGGCTGGGCTCGCCTGCTTTGTCCAAAGGAGGCTGGCCAACCAGCCCAACCGGCCACCTGGGCCAGGCCCCTTTCAAGTGGACAAGATCCGGGGGAAAGGGCCCTGGGGCCTGCCGCCAAGTCCCCTGGGGCGTGTGCTGGGCCCCCTCAGAGGAGGGAGCCACCTGGCAACCTGTGTGCCAGACCTTAGATCTGGCGGCCTGCCACACCCGGCTCCCTGCCCTGCCCACGCCTGCCTCCATCCACTCCACGGAGGACGATGGTGTTGGCAGTGCGAGCGGAGATAGTCGTTAGAGACTTCACTTGGAGTTGTAGTCCAAGAGCATCACAGAGGAGCACTGAGCTTGGGCTCGGCCATTTATCCGCTTTGTAACCTGGCTGAGTTTTCTAGCCACTGTACCCAGTCTCTTCATCTAGCAAATGGTGCAAAGAACAACATTGACTACGTCGGGATGCTTTCAGGGTCATGTGAGTTAAGATATGTTCCAGCACAGAGTTTACATTCAGGGTGCAGTCCTTGGCTCAGTAGAAGTGTTCGCTGCTGTTCTTATGATTTTCATTATTTCACGTCCTTATCTTCCTCGTGAGTTCCCTGTCAAACCAACCACGATCCACGGTGTCAGCAGTTTGATTCCAGGTCCCTGCTTCAAGGCCTGCAGAGGGAACCTCGTGCTCATAACCTCCTGTTTTTCTCCCAGTCTCTGGAGGGATGCATTGACCTCTAGCTTGTCTGCACTGAGGCACGGAATGGGGTCCCACACCCAACCCCGCGTCTCCTCCTTTTCATATCTGATGCTTTGGGAAGACTGCTTACTGTTCACTCGGTGGACTATACTCCCTGACATGAGCAACGCACGGGAGAGAGGCGGTAGGAAACACTGATCCATGTAGGGCTCTGAGTTGACCATAACACAGAGTACAGTTGATCAAGGGCCGAGGTAGGGTTCCTTAAGGCAAAGATCTGCCGAGATGAGGGTGTTCTGATGTGACGCCGCCTGAAAATAAAGCAAACACATAAAAGCATATGTAGTGGTCAAAGGGAAAGCACGCCACTAAAAGAATTGATCCCATGAAATACACTATTCTATTTGTTTATGTATCAAATGACTGATAGGAAAGAGCCAGGCGTAGAGATAGTAGACTTGATCAATGTCATAGAGAATTCTTTTAACAGTTGTTCATGCCTTGTGTTTTACATCATTGATTAGGGGAGTATTTTCGTCTTTTCCTTTCCTAGTGTCTCCATCTTTCTCAACTTTTCCAGGAGACATATTTACATTATCCTCTAAAATGTTAGGGAAATTTTAAAAAAGTTATGACACATTGGAAGTTGTTGATTTTGTATATGGGAGGAGCACTAGATTGCAAGTGAATTAGTGATCATTAGAGTTTTAGTTTGGTAAAAGACGGTAGTTGGAGTTGATACCAGGATGTTTGTAACCCAGTTTTTACTTCATTATTTGGTGTAGTTTTCCAAATGCCAGAGCCGGTCATTTTTAATGTAATAACTTGTCTCATTTTAGAATATGTGTTCTTGGAGAGGGTGATGCAGGTAAGTAGAAAATAATTTAATGTAGTGACTTGTTTTTCTCCAATGGATCTCTTATAAACCCAACAGCCATATAGCATTCTTTTGTCCAAATGACCTGATGGCACTTTCTTAACTTTTCTTGCTGTGACTCTAGCAATCTAGGGTCACACCACCTTCTCTCTCCTAGTCATGCTTTCAGTTGTAAGAGTGATATTGTCAATAGTACAGTGAGCAATTGGCACACACTCTACTCTTTTCTTACATGTATATATATGTATATGTGTGTGTGTCTATATTTCTCAACTGCGAACTTTGGTAACATAATTGTTAAGGTGTGAACTATTTGCAGTGCACTTAACAACTGATGGCTACACATGATTGTGTAGTGACATCACGGTTAAAACCCTTCTTTGCAACATGTGGCCCCTTTCAGTTTTATTTTCAAGGAAAGGGTTCAATGACTTTTTTCTTTTGGAAGAAGAAAGACTTGCATTTCCATCTTAGAAAATCGAGAACTGGTTTCTTGCCTTTTTTCTTTTTTTGTCTTCAGCTCCTCGTCCTACTGGTTACTAATTCACATGTCCAGTCACTTCAGATTCATGGTGCTAACCCTTTGCCTTGTTCAAGGCTCTGACTTTAATTATTCCATAATCCCGTCTGTGAAGGAGGTTTCTCTCCACGCTCATCTAGCGAGGAAGGAACCGACCCTCCTTTATGTGAACTTGGAGACAGAGGCCAAGGTGAAGCCTCGGTGCCCCTCCACACCAGTGAGCTGCAGAAGGGCTGCAGAGTCCTGTGAATCTTTGGCTCCCCTCCTGGCTCCCTCCGGAGTTGGCATTGCCTGCACGGAGGAGCCCAGCTCCTTACAATCGAATTGGTGAAGTCTCCTGAAGCCGGCTGAAGGATAAGACTGGCCGGAAAGGACATCAGCAAGCAGTGTGCTCCAAAAGTGGGTGGCAGAAACACTCAGAAGAAGAAAACCTTTCCGTTTCTCTTGTTTTCTCTTTATCTTCTCTCCCTTCCTTTTCCTTTCCTTAGATGGTACAGAGCCTGTCCACCCCCCATGGTGGCTGTTTTTCTCCTCAGAGCCCCAGGACAGAGCTGTATCTCTTAGTTGTAGGTCAACCCATGGGGGTTCTTTGCCTGGAGTCCCACGGCAGTTTATTCACATCTCTTTCATTCAAATGATTTCAGTAGTGTAATTTATCTGTTTAGGCATATCTGTCTTCCTTGCAGACCCCCAACATTTCAAGACCTTTGGGCACATAGTAGATGCTTAAGTACTTGAGTGAATCCGTGAAGATCTTTTGTTGAATACGATCTAAATAAATACAATACCTACTCAGCACACGAATGCAGGCACTTGAGAGAGAGTTTGGTGTCTGCTGAAGCAGGCTGTGGACCAGCTTAGGGGCTCAGTGCCAAAGTGACCCAATAGATTTAGACAAAATGAACGAGATAATTAACTTCAATTTTGCAATTCATGGAGAACAGGAGCAGGATATCTAGGTGTGAATCGGGACTTGATCATTCTTGTTGCATCTTTGGAAAATCCAGTCCTTTTTCTTTCTATGGAAACGTGACTGGCCAAGAGAGTGAACGGAGGACTGGCTTTTAGAAAGGCAATTTTGTCACAGGAAGTCCTGGAGGAAAATACATGGAAGGAGAGCTGCTAGAAACATGGCAGAGACGTTTTGTGTAGAAACCCTAAAATGTGGGTTTACATGCTGTCTGAAAGAGTTGTAACCCAACTTTTCTCCACTACAGATTTGAGCAGCTTTTAAATATCTAGGCATACAAAAGGATTAGAAAGGAAAATAGATCCAACTGAAAGGAATTTCGGATGGAACAATGAAATGATGCTGAAGTGAGCCAGCGCACTGAAAAGAGTTTCAGAAAGACCTGCAGTCTCTAAAGGCAGTGGGCAATGTATCCATCAGGTTTCAAGTAGAAAGGGAAATGGGAACAATTGTCTGTCATCTCATGTCCAGGAGATGACAAGCAACAGTCTCTCAGAGAAGAAAAAGATTTCTTTCCAACCGGTCGAACCAGCCACCTGGGCCAGGCCCCTTTCAAGTGGACGAGTTCCAGAGGAGAGAGCCCCGGGGCCTGCCGCCAAGTTTCCTGGGGCGTGTGCTGGGCCCCCTCAGAGGACCAGGCAGCCTGGCAGCCTGTGTGCCAGAGCTGAGATCTGGCGGCCTCCCACACCCGGTTCCCTGTCCTGCCCCGTCCTCCCGAGGGAGGCCGATGGTCCTGGCAGTGGCGAGTGGGGTGGGGCTGGCTGTGAAGCTTTCCTGGGATGCCCCGGGAGAGGGCGCCGGGGGATGGGCTGCCCCTGGCCAGGTCTGAGGCACTGACCCAGCTCAGGGCTGTCGGGGGCGGAGAGAGAAGCCCCTCCGCCTCTTCCCTGAAGCTTCTTATGGCTGGCCAAATCCTTCACAAGACAGGTTCGCTGGAGAAAATAATACCCAGCTTCAGAACACGTGTACAGGGGAGAAACCCGCGAAACTGAGTCTCTCAACACAATGGCAGAGATTCTCCTCCTATCTCCAGCTGCAGACAAAGGAGGATGTTGGGGGTGCGGTTTGGGCATGTGAGACTGGAGAAGACAATTGTCATGGAGAGGGACATGTAGACGATTGGATTGTCTGAACCGGTTCCCCTGCAGTGGGGTCAGGCCCGGAAGGGACAGCACGGAGGTGACCATGAAGGGGCCTCTCCGTGGTGTGGCTGGCCCCGGGGGGCCGCGCCTGGGGATGGGGATGGAGGGGGGGAAGTGGGATGGCCTGTGAGTTGGCAGCAGTGGTGGATGCAGATACTCAGAGGTCAGGGATCTCTCACTCTTTCCCTGCCTGTCTGTCTGTCTGTCTCTCACTCTCTCTCTCTCTCTCTCTCTCTTTCTCTCTCGGGGACCTGAGGAGAAGAGGTGGGCGAGCCCTGCCCGCCTCGCCTACCTGCCTTCCTCTCCCCTGGCCCCTTCTTTCTCCGGCTGCTTTGAGTGCCCTGTGGGCTTGGGTTCAACCCCTGAGGCCAAGGGCGCATGCGCCACCCGCCACCGCCAGGGCCTAGGGCGGGCCTCGGGGGTCCTCAGTGAAGGCCCCGCCCGCCCGCCAGGCCAGGCCAGTCCCAGCTGAAGAAGGAACGCCAACGCCCTGCTGGACTTGGCTTCAGCTGTTGTCTCCCTCCCATCCCCCACTTGCAATCAGCTGGCCGGCCGCTTCCCTTCTTTGGAAGCGGTGGTCTGGACCTGGTGGCCAAAGGCCGACTGGGGTGCCAGGTCAAGGCTCTGCCTCGGCCAGCTGCTTTTGCCCGGGCCTCATTTCTTCCTGGAAAGGCAAAACCACGGCCTCACCCCACGCCCGCACTTGTCGACTCCAGCCAGGTGGAGGAAAGGCTCTGTGGAATCCGAAGGGCCGAGACAGGCTTATGGCCAAGCAGTGAGTGAGGCCCCAGCAGGCCGCCGGCTTGGGGAGCCGCTGCCACACGGGCAGGCCCTTCCGGCGACGGGTCCCAGCATCATCTCTGGAGTCGGGAGGGCCTGGCCTTCCTAGTGCCCAGGCCACGGCTCTGAGGAGAAATCCGCGTTGGAGGGCACACGTGAGGCCCTCGGCCTGAGGGCGCTGGTGCCACGCCGGGGGCGACTGGAAGGCTGGCTGGGCTCGCCTGCTTTGTCCAAAGGAGGCTGGCCAACCAGCCCAACCGGCCACCTGGGCCAGGCCCCTTTCAAGTGGACAAGATCCGGGGGAAAGGGCCCTGGGGCCTGCCGCCAAGTCCCCTGGGGCGTGTGCTGGGCCCCCTCAGAGGAGGGAGCCACCTGGCAACCTGTGTGCCAGACCTTAGATCTGGCGGCCTGCCACACCCGGCTCCCTGCCCTGCCCACGCCTGCCTCCATCCACTCCACGGAGGACGATGGTGTTGGCAGTGCGAGCGGAGATAGTCGTTAGAGACTTCACTTGGAGTTGTAGTCCAAGAGCATCACAGAGGAGCACTGAGCTTGGGCTCGGCCATTTATCCGCTTTGTAACCTGGCTGAGTTTTCTAGCCACTGTACCCAGTCTCTTCATCTAGCAAATGGTGCAAAGAACAACATTGACTACGTCGGGATGCTTTCAGGGTCATGTGAGTTAAGATATGTTCCAGCACAGAGTTTACATTCAGGGTGCAGTCCTTGGCTCAGTAGAAGTGTTCGCTGCTGTTCTTATGATTTTCATTATTTCACGTCCTTATCTTCCTCGTGAGTTCCCTGTCAAACCAACCACGATCCACGGTGTCAGCAGTTTGATTCCAGGTCCCTGCTTCAAGGCCTGCAGAGGGAACCTCGTGCTCATAACCTCCTGTTTTTCTCCCAGTCTCTGGAGGGATGCATTGACCTCTAGCTTGTCTGCACTGAGGCACGGAATGGGGTCCCACACCCAACCCCGCGTCTCCTCCTTTTCATATCTGATGCTTTGGGAAGACTGCTTACTGTTCACTCGGTGGACTATACTCCCTGACATGAGCAACGCACGGGAGAGAGGCGGTAGGAAACACTGATCCATGTAGGGCTCTGAGTTGACCATAACACAGAGTACAGTTGATCAAGGGCCGAGGTAGGGTTCCTTAAGGCAAAGATCTGCCGAGATGAGGGTGTTCTGATGTGACGCCGCCTGAAAATAAAGCAAACACATAAAAGCATATGTAGTGGTCAAAGGGAAAGCACGCCACTAAAAGAATTGATCCCATGAAATACACTATTCTATTTGTTTATGTATCAAATGACTGATAGGAAAGAGCCAGGCGTAGAGATAGTAGACTTGATCAATGTCATAGAGAATTCTTTTAACAGTTGTTCATGCCTTGTGTTTTACATCATTGATTAGGGGAGTATTTTCGTCTTTTCCTTTCCTAGTGTCTCCATCTTTCTCAACTTTTCCAGGAGACATATTTACATTATCCTCTAAAATGTTAGGGAAATTTTAAAAAAGTTATGACACATTGGAAGTTGTTGATTTTGTATATGGGAGGAGCACTAGATTGCAAGTGAATTAGTGATCATTAGAGTTTTAGTTTGGTAAAAGACGGTAGTTGGAGTTGATACCAGGATGTTTGTAACCCAGTTTTTACTTCATTATTTGGTGTAGTTTTCCAAATGCCAGAGCCGGTCATTTTTAATGTAATAACTTGTCTCATTTTAGAATATGTGTTCTTGGAGAGGGTGATGCAGGTAAGTAGAAAATAATTTAATGTAGTGACTTGTTTTTCTCCAATGGATCTCTTATAAACCCAACAGCCATATAGCATTCTTTTGTCCAAATGACCTGATGGCACTTTCTTAACTTTTCTTGCTGTGACTCTAGCAATCTAGGGTCACACCACCTTCTCTCTCCTAGTCATGCTTTCAGTTGTAAGAGTGATATTGTCAATAGTACAGTGAGCAATTGGCACACACTCTACTCTTTTCTTACATGTATATATATGTATATGTGTGTGTGTCTATATTTCTCAACTGCGAACTTTGGTAACATAATTGTTAAGGTGTGAACTATTTGCAGTGCACTTAACAACTGATGGCTACACATGATTGTGTAGTGACATCACGGTTAAAACCCTTCTTTGCAACATGTGGCCCCTTTCAGTTTTATTTTCAAGGAAAGGGTTCAATGACTTTTTTCTTTTGGAAGAAGAAAGACTTGCATTTCCATCTTAGAAAATCGAGAACTGGTTTCTTGCCTTTTTTCTTTTTTTGTCTTCAGCTCCTCGTCCTACTGGTTACTAATTCACATGTCCAGTCACTTCAGATTCATGGTGCTAACCCTTTGCCTTGTTCAAGGCTCTGACTTTAATTATTCCATAATCCCGTCTGTGAAGGAGGTTTCTCTCCACGCTCATCTAGCGAGGAAGGAACCGACCCTCCTTTATGTGAACTTGGAGACAGAGGCCAAGGTGAAGCCTCGGTGCCCCTCCACACCAGTGAGCTGCAGAAGGGCTGCAGAGTCCTGTGAATCTTTGGCTCCCCTCCTGGCTCCCTCCGGAGTTGGCATTGCCTGCACGGAGGAGCCCAGCTCCTTACAATCGAATTGGTGAAGTCTCCTGAAGCCGGCTGAAGGATAAGACTGGCCGGAAAGGACATCAGCAAGCAGTGTGCTCCAAAAGTGGGTGGCAGAAACACTCAGAAGAAGAAAACCTTTCCGTTTCTCTTGTTTTCTCTTTATCTTCTCTCCCTTCCTTTTCCTTTCCTTAGATGGTACAGAGCCTGTCCACCCCCCATGGTGGCTGTTTTTCTCCTCAGAGCCCCAGGACAGAGCTGTATCTCTTAGTTGTAGGTCAACCCATGGGGGTTCTTTGCCTGGAGTCCCACGGCAGTTTATTCACATCTCTTTCATTCAAATGATTTCAGTAGTGTAATTTATCTGTTTAGGCATATCTGTCTTCCTTGCAGACCCCCAACATTTCAAGACCTTTGGGCACATAGTAGATGCTTAAGTACTTGAGTGAATCCGTGAAGATCTTTTGTTGAATACGATCTAAATAAATACAATACCTACTCAGCACACGAATGCAGGCACTTGAGAGAGAGTTTGGTGTCTGCTGAAGCAGGCTGTGGACCAGCTTAGGGGCTCAGTGCCAAAGTGACCCAATAGATTTAGACAAAATGAACGAGATAATTAACTTCAATTTTGCAATTCATGGAGAACAGGAGCAGGATATCTAGGTGTGAATCGGGACTTGATCATTCTTGTTGCATCTTTGGAAAATCCAGTCCTTTTTCTTTCTATGGAAACGTGACTGGCCAAGAGAGTGAACGGAGGACTGGCTTTTAGAAAGGCAATTTTGTCACAGGAAGTCCTGGAGGAAAATACATGGAAGGAGAGCTGCTAGAAACATGGCAGAGACGTTTTGTGTAGAAACCCTAAAATGTGGGTTTACATGCTGTCTGAAAGAGTTGTAACCCAACTTTTCTCCACTACAGATTTGAGCAGCTTTTAAATATCTAGGCATACAAAAGGATTAGAAAGGAAAATAGATCCAACTGAAAGGAATTTCGGATGGAACAATGAAATGATGCTGAAGTGAGCCAGCGCACTGAAAAGAGTTTCAGAAAGACCTGCAGTCTCTAAAGGCAGTGGGCAATGTATCCATCAGGTTTCAAGTAGAAAGGGAAATGGGAACAATTGTCTGTCATCTCATGTCCAGGAGATGACAAGCAACAGTCTCTCAGAGAAGAAAAAGATTTCTTTCCAACCGGTCGAACCAGCCACCTGGGCCAGGCCCCTTTCAAGTGGACGAGTTCCAGAGGAGAGAGCCCCGGGGCCTGCCGCCAAGTTTCCTGGGGCGTGTGCTGGGCCCCCTCAGAGGACCAGGCAGCCTGGCAGCCTGTGTGCCAGAGCTGAGATCTGGCGGCCTCCCACACCCGGTTCCCTGTCCTGCCCCGTCCTCCCGAGGGAGGCCGATGGTCCTGGCAGTGGCGAGTGGGGTGGGGCTGGCTGTGAAGCTTTCCTGGGATGCCCCGGGAGAGGGCGCCGGGGGATGGGCTGCCCCTGGCCAGGTCTGAGGCACTGACCCAGCTCAGGGCTGTCGGGGGCGGAGAGAGAAGCCCCTCCGCCTCTTCCCTGAAGCTTCTTATGGCTGGCCAAATCCTTCACAAGACAGGTTCGCTGGAGAAAATAATACCCAGCTTCAGAACACGTGTACAGGGGAGAAACCCGCGAAACTGAGTCTCTCAACACAATGGCAGAGATTCTCCTCCTATCTCCAGCTGCAGACAAAGGAGGATGTTGGGGGTGCGGTTTGGGCATGTGAGACTGGAGAAGACAATTGTCATGGAGAGGGACATGTAGACGATTGGATTGTCTGAACCGGTTCCCCTGCAGTGGGGTCAGGCCCGGAAGGGACAGCACGGAGGTGACCATGAAGGGGCCTCTCCGTGGTGTGGCTGGCCCCGGGGGGCCGCGCCTGGGGATGGGGATGGAGGGGGGGAAGTGGGATGGCCTGTGAGTTGGCAGCAGTGGTGGATGCAGATACTCAGAGGTCAGGGATCTCTCACTCTTTCCCTGCCTGTCTGTCTGTCTGTCTCTCACTCTCTCTCTCTCTCTCTCTCTCTTTCTCTCTCGGGGACCTGAGGAGAAGAGGTGGGCGAGCCCTGCCCGCCTCGCCTACCTGCCTTCCTCTCCCCTGGCCCCTTCTTTCTCCGGCTGCTTTGAGTGCCCTGTGGGCTTGGGTTCAACCCCTGAGGCCAAGGGCGCATGCGCCACCCGCCACCGCCAGGGCCTAGGGCGGGCCTCGGGGGTCCTCAGTGAAGGCCCCGCCCGCCCGCCAGGCCAGGCCAGTCCCAGCTGAAGAAGGAACGCCAACGCCCTGCTGGACTTGGCTTCAGCTGTTGTCTCCCTCCCATCCCCCACTTGCAATCAGCTGGCCGGCCGCTTCCCTTCTTTGGAAGCGGTGGTCTGGACCTGGTGGCCAAAGGCCGACTGGGGTGCCAGGTCAAGGCTCTGCCTCGGCCAGCTGCTTTTGCCCGGGCCTCATTTCTTCCTGGAAAGGCAAAACCACGGCCTCACCCCACGCCCGCACTTGTCGACTCCAGCCAGGTGGAGGAAAGGCTCTGTGGAATCCGAAGGGCCGAGACAGGCTTATGGCCAAGCAGTGAGTGAGGCCCCAGCAGGCCGCCGGCTTGGGGAGCCGCTGCCACACGGGCAGGCCCTTCCGGCGACGGGTCCCAGCATCATCTCTGGAGTCGGGAGGGCCTGGCCTTCCTAGTGCCCAGGCCACGGCTCTGAGGAGAAATCCGCGTTGGAGGGCACGCGTGAGGCCCTCGGCCTGAGGGCGCTGGTGCCACGCCGGGGGCGACTGGAAGGCTGGCTGGGCTCGCCTGCTTTGTCCAAAGGAGGCTGGCCAACCAGCCCAACCGGCCACCTGGGCCAGGCCCCTTTCAAGTGGACAAGATCCGGGGGAAAGGGCCCTGGGGCCTGCCGCCAAGTCCCCTGGGGCGTGTGCTGGGCCCCCTCAGAGGAGGGAGCCACCTGGCAACCTGTGTGCCAGACCTTAGATCTGGCGGCCTGCCACACCCGGCTCCCTGCCCTGCCCACGCCTGCCTCCATCCACTCCACGGAGGACGATGGTGTTGGCAGTGCGAGCGGAGATAGTCGTTAGAGACTTCACTTGGAGTTGTAGTCCAAGAGCATCACAGAGGAGCACTGAGCTTGGGCTCGGCCATTTATCCGCTTTGTAACCTGGCTGAGTTTTCTAGCCACTGTACCCAGTCTCTTCATCTAGCAAATGGTGCAAAGAACAACATTGACTACGTCGGGATGCTTTCAGGGTCATGTGAGTTAAGATATGTTCCAGCACAGAGTTTACATTCAGGGTGCAGTCCTTGGCTCAGTAGAAGTGTTCGCTGCTGTTCTTATGATTTTCATTATTTCACGTCCTTATCTTCCTCGTGAGTTCCCTGTCAAACCAACCACGATCCACGGTGTCAGCAGTTTGATTCCAGGTCCCTGCTTCAAGGCCTGCAGAGGGAACCTCGTGCTCATAACCTCCTGTTTTTCTCCCAGTCTCTGGAGGGATGCATTGACCTCTAGCTTGTCTGCACTGAGGCACGGAATGGGGTCCCACACCCAACCCCGCGTCTCCTCCTTTTCATATCTGATGCTTTGGGAAGACTGCTTACTGTTCACTCGGTGGACTATACTCCCTGACATGAGCAACGCACGGGAGAGAGGCGGTAGGAAACACTGATCCATGTAGGGCTCTGAGTTGACCATAACACAGAGTACAGTTGATCAAGGGCCGAGGTAGGGTTCCTTAAGGCAAAGATCTGCCGAGATGAGGGTGTTCTGATGTGACGCCGCCTGAAAATAAAGCAAACACATAAAAGCATATGTAGTGGTCAAAGGGAAAGCACGCCACTAAAAGAATTGATCCCATGAAATACACTATTCTATTTGTTTATGTATCAAATGACTGATAGGAAAGAGCCAGGCGTAGAGATAGTAGACTTGATCAATGTCATAGAGAATTCTTTTAACAGTTGTTCATGCCTTGTGTTTTACATCATTGATTAGGGGAGTATTTTCGTCTTTTCCTTTCCTAGTGTCTCCATCTTTCTCAACTTTTCCAGGAGACATATTTACATTATCCTCTAAAATGTTAGGGAAATTTTAAAAAAGTTATGACACATTGGAAGTTGTTGATTTTGTATATGGGAGGAGCACTAGATTGCAAGTGAATTAGTGATCATTAGAGTTTTAGTTTGGTAAAAGACGGTAGTTGGAGTTGATACCAGGATGTTTGTAACCCAGTTTTTACTTCATTATTTGGTGTAGTTTTCCAAATGCCAGAGCCGGTCATTTTTAATGTAATAACTTGTCTCATTTTAGAATATGTGTTCTTGGAGAGGGTGATGCAGGTAAGTAGAAAATAATTTAATGTAGTGACTTGTTTTTCTCCAATGGATCTCTTATAAACCCAACAGCCATATAGCATTCTTTTGTCCAAATGACCTGATGGCACTTTCTTAACTTTTCTTGCTGTGACTCTAGCAATCTAGGGTCACACCACCTTCTCTCTCCTAGTCATGCTTTCAGTTGTAAGAGTGATATTGTCAATAGTACAGTGAGCAATTGGCACACACTCTACTCTTTTCTTACATGTATATATATGTATATGTGTGTGTGTCTATATTTCTCAACTGCGAACTTTGGTAACATAATTGTTAAGGTGTGAACTATTTGCAGTGCACTTAACAACTGATGGCTACACATGATTGTGTAGTGACATCACGGTTAAAACCCTTCTTTGCAACATGTGGCCCCTTTCAGTTTTATTTTCAAGGAAAGGGTTCAATGACTTTTTTCTTTTGGAAGAAGAAAGACTTGCATTTCCATCTTAGAAAATCGAGAACTGGTTTCTTGCCTTTTTTCTTTTTTTGTCTTCAGCTCCTCGTCCTACTGGTTACTAATTCACATGTCCAGTCACTTCAGATTCATGGTGCTAACCCTTTGCCTTGTTCAAGGCTCTGACTTTAATTATTCCATAATCCCTTCTGTGAAGGAGGTTTCTCTCCACGCTCATCTAGCGAGGAAGGAACCGACCCTCCTTTATGTGAACTTGGAGACAGAGGCCAAGGTGAAGCCTCGGTGCCCCTCCACACCAGTGAGCTGCAGAAGGGCTGCAGAGTCCTGTGAATCTTTGGCTCCCCTCCTGGCTCCCTCCGGAGTTGGCATTGCCTGCACGGAGGAGCCCAGCTCCTTACAATCGAATTGGTGAAGTCTCCTGAAGCCGGCTGAAGGATAAGACTGGCCGGAAAGGACATCAGCAAGCAGTGTGCTCCAAAAGTGGGTGGCAGAAACACTCAGAAGAAGAAAACCTTTCCGTTTCTCTTGTTTTCTCTTTATCTTCTCTCCCTTCCTTTTCCTTTCCTTAGATGGTACAGAGCCTGTCCACCCCCCATGGTGGCTGTTTTTCTCCTCAGAGCCCCAGGACAGAGCTGTATCTCTTAGTTGTAGGTCAACCCATGGGGGTTCTTTGCCTGGAGTCCCACGGCAGTTTATTCACATCTCTTTCATTCAAATGATTTCAGTAGTGTAATTTATCTGTTTAGGCATATCTGTCTTCCTTGCAGACCCCCAACATTTCAAGACCTTTGGGCACATAGTAGATGCTTAAGTACTTGAGTGAATCCGTGAAGATCTTTTGTTGAATACGATCTAAATAAATACAATACCTACTCAGCACACGAATGCAGGCACTTGAGAGAGAGTTTGGTGTCTGCTGAAGCAGGCTGTGGACCAGCTTAGGGGCTCAGTGCCAAAGTGACCCAATAGATTTAGACAAAATGAACGAGATAATTAACTTCAATTTTGCAATTCATGGAGAACAGGAGCAGGATATCTAGGTGTGAATCGGGACTTGATCATTCTTGTTGCATCTTTGGAAAATCCAGTCCTTTTTCTTTCTATGGAAACGTGACTGGCCAAGAGAGTGAACGGAGGACTGGCTTTTAGAAAGGCAATTTTGTCACAGGAAGTCCTGGAGGAAAATACATGGAAGGAGAGCTGCTAGAAACATGGCAGAGACGTTTTGTGTAGAAACCCTAAAATGTGGGTTTACATGCTGTCTGAAAGAGTTGTAACCCAACTTTTCTCCACTACAGATTTGAGCAGCTTTTAAATATCTAGGCATACAAAAGGATTAGAAAGGAAAATAGATCCAACTGAAAGGAATTTCGGATGGAACAATGAAATGATGCTGAAGTGAGCCAGCGCACTGAAAAGAGTTTCAGAAAGACCTGCAGTCTCTAAAGGCAGTGGGCAATGTATCCATCAGGTTTCAAGTAGAAAGGGAAATGGGAACAATTGTCTGTCATCTCATGTCCAGGAGATGACAAGCAACAGTCTCTCAGAGAAGAAAAAGATTTCTTTCCAACCGGTCGAACCAGCCACCTGGGCCAGGCCCCTTTCAAGTGGACGAGTTCCAGAGGAGAGAGCCCCGGGGCCTGCCGCCAAGTTTCCTGGGGCGTGTGCTGGGCCCCCTCAGAGGACCAGGCAGCCTGGCAGCCTGTGTGCCAGAGCTGAGATCTGGCGGCCTCCCACACCCGGTTCCCTGTCCTGCCCCGTCCTCCCGAGGGAGGCCGATGGTCCTGGCAGTGGCGAGTGGGGTGGGGCTGGCTGTGAAGCTTTCCTGGGATGCCCCGGGAGAGGGCGCCGGGGGATGGGCTGCCCCTGGCCAGGTCTGAGGCACTGACCCAGCTCAGGGCTGTCGGGGGCGGAGAGAGAAGCCCCTCCGCCTCTTCCCTGAAGCTTCTTATGGCTGGCCAAATCCTTCACAAGACAGGTTCGCTGGAGAAAATAATACCCAGCTTCAGAACACGTGTACAGGGGAGAAACCCGCGAAACTGAGTCTCTCAACACAATGGCAGAGATTCTCCTCCTATCTCCAGCTGCAGACAAAGGAGGATGTTGGGGGTGCGGTTTGGGCATGTGAGACTGGAGAAGACAATTGTCATGGAGAGGGACATGTAGACGATTGGATTGTCTGAACCGGTTCCCCTGCAGTGGGGTCAGGCCCGGAAGGGACAGCACGGAGGTGACCATGAAGGGGCCTCTCCGTGGTGTGGCTGGCCCCGGGGGGCCGCGCCTGGGGATGGGGATGGAGGGGGGGAAGTGGGATGGCCTGTGAGTTGGCAGCAGTGGTGGATGCAGATACTCAGAGGTCAGGGATCTCTCACTCTTTCCCTGCCTGTCTGTCTGTCTGTCTCTCACTCTCTCTCTCTCTCTCTCTCTCTTTCTCTCTCGGGGACCTGAGGAGAAGAGGTGGGCGAGCCCTGCCCGCCTCGCCTACCTGCCTTCCTCTCCCCTGGCCCCTTCTTTCTCCGGCTGCTTTGAGTGCCCTGTGGGCTTGGGTTCAACCCCTGAGGCCAAGGGCGCATGCGCCACCCGCCACCGCCAGGGCCTAGGGCGGGCCTCGGGGGTCCTCAGTGAAGGCCCCGCCCGCCCGCCAGGCCAGGCCAGTCCCAGCTGAAGAAGGAACGCCAACGCCCTGCTGGACTTGGCTTCAGCTGTTGTCTCCCTCCCATCCCCCACTTGCAATCAGCTGGCCGGCCGCTTCCCTTCTTTGGAAGCGGTGGTCTGGACCTGGTGGCCAAAGGCCGACTGGGGTGCCAGGTCAAGGCTCTGCCTCGGCCAGCTGCTTTTGCCCGGGCCTCATTTCTTCCTGGAAAGGCAAAACCACGGCCTCACCCCACGCCCGCACTTGTCGACTCCAGCCAGGTGGAGGAAAGGCTCTGTGGAATCCGAAGGGCCGAGACAGGCTTATGGCCAAGCAGTGAGTGAGGCCCCAGCAGGCCGCCGGCTTGGGGAGCCGCTGCCACACGGGCAGGCCCTTCCGGCGACGGGTCCCAGCATCATCTCTGGAGTCGGGAGGGCCTGGCCTTCCTAGTGCCCAGGCCACGGCTCTGAGGAGAAATCCGCGTTGGAGGGCACGCGTGAGGCCCTCGGCCTGAGGGCGCTGGTGCCACGCCGGGGGCGACTGGAAGGCTGGCTGGGCTCGCCTGCTTTGTCCAAAGGAGGCTGGCCAACCAGCCCAACCGGCCACCTGGGCCAGGCCCCTTTCAAGTGGACAAGATCCGGGGGAAAGGGCCCTGGGGCCTGCCGCCAAGTCCCCTGGGGCGTGTGCTGGGCCCCCTCAGAGGAGGGAGCCACCTGGCAACCTGTGTGCCAGACCTTAGATCTGGCGGCCTGCCACACCCGGCTCCCTGCCCTGCCCACGCCTGCCTCCATCCACTCCACGGAGGACGATGGTGTTGGCAGTGCGAGCGGAGATAGTCGTTAGAGACTTCACTTGGAGTTGTAGTCCAAGAGCATCACAGAGGAGCACTGAGCTTGGGCTCGGCCATTTATCCGCTTTGTAACCTGGCTGAGTTTTCTAGCCACTGTACCCAGTCTCTTCATCTAGCAAATGGTGCAAAGAACAACATTGACTACGTCGGGATGCTTTCAGGGTCATGTGAGTTAAGATATGTTCCAGCACAGAGTTTACATTCAGGGTGCAGTCCTTGGCTCAGTAGAAGTGTTCGCTGCTGTTCTTATGATTTTCATTATTTCACGTCCTTATCTTCCTCGTGAGTTCCCTGTCAAACCAACCACGATCCACGGTGTCAGCAGTTTGATTCCAGGTCCCTGCTTCAAGGCCTGCAGAGGGAACCTCGTGCTCATAACCTCCTGTTTTTCTCCCAGTCTCTGGAGGGATGCATTGACCTCTAGCTTGTCTGCACTGAGGCACGGAATGGGGTCCCACACCCAACCCCGCGTCTCCTCCTTTTCATATCTGATGCTTTGGGAAGACTGCTTACTGTTCACTCGGTGGACTATACTCCCTGACATGAGCAACGCACGGGAGAGAGGCGGTAGGAAACACTGATCCATGTAGGGCTCTGAGTTGACCATAACACAGAGTACAGTTGATCAAGGGCCGAGGTAGGGTTCCTTAAGGCAAAGATCTGCCGAGATGAGGGTGTTCTGATGTGACGCCGCCTGAAAATAAAGCAAACACATAAAAGCATATGTAGTGGTCAAAGGGAAAGCACGCCACTAAAAGAATTGATCCCATGAAATACACTATTCTATTTGTTTATGTATCAAATGACTGATAGGAAAGAGCCAGGCGTAGAGATAGTAGACTTGATCAATGTCATAGAGAATTCTTTTAACAGTTGTTCATGCCTTGTGTTTTACATCATTGATTAGGGGAGTATTTTCGTCTTTTCCTTTCCTAGTGTCTCCATCTTTCTCAACTTTTCCAGGAGACATATTTACATTATCCTCTAAAATGTTAGGGAAATTTTAAAAAAGTTATGACACATTGGAAGTTGTTGATTTTGTATATGGGAGGAGCACTAGATTGCAAGTGAATTAGTGATCATTAGAGTTTTAGTTTGGTAAAAGACGGTAGTTGGAGTTGATACCAGGATGTTTGTAACCCAGTTTTTACTTCATTATTTGGTGTAGTTTTCCAAATGCCAGAGCCGGTCATTTTTAATGTAATAACTTGTCTCATTTTAGAATATGTGTTCTTGGAGAGGGTGATGCAGGTAAGTAGAAAATAATTTAATGTAGTGACTTGTTTTTCTCCAATGGATCTCTTATAAACCCAACAGCCATATAGCATTCTTTTGTCCAAATGACCTGATGGCACTTTCTTAACTTTTCTTGCTGTGACTCTAGCAATCTAGGGTCACACCACCTTCTCTCTCCTAGTCATGCTTTCAGTTGTAAGAGTGATATTGTCAATAGTACAGTGAGCAATTGGCACACACTCTACTCTTTTCTTACATGTATATATATGTATATGTGTGTGTGTCTATATTTCTCAACTGCGAACTTTGGTAACATAATTGTTAAGGTGTGAACTATTTGCAGTGCACTTAACAACTGATGGCTACACATGATTGTGTAGTGACATCACGGTTAAAACCCTTCTTTGCAACATGTGGCCCCTTTCAGTTTTATTTTCAAGGAAAGGGTTCAATGACTTTTTTCTTTTGGAAGAAGAAAGACTTGCATTTCCATCTTAGAAAATCGAGAACTGGTTTCTTGCCTTTTTTCTTTTTTTGTCTTCAGCTCCTCGTCCTACTGGTTACTAATTCACATGTCCAGTCACTTCAGATTCATGGTGCTAACCCTTTGCCTTGTTCAAGGCTCTGACTTTAATTATTCCATAATCCCTTCTGTGAAGGAGGTTTCTCTCCACGCTCATCTAGCGAGGAAGGAACCGACCCTCCTTTATGTGAACTTGGAGACAGAGGCCAAGGTGAAGCCTCGGTGCCCCTCCACACCAGTGAGCTGCAGAAGGGCTGCAGAGTCCTGTGAATCTTTGGCTCCCCTCCTGGCTCCCTCCGGAGTTGGCATTGCCTGCACGGAGGAGCCCAGCTCCTTACAATCGAATTGGTGAAGTCTCCTGAAGCCGGCTGAAGGATAAGACTGGCCGGAAAGGACATCAGCAAGCAGTGTGCTCCAAAAGTGGGTGGCAGAAACACTCAGAAGAAGAAAACCTTTCCGTTTCTCTTGTTTTCTCTTTATCTTCTCTCCCTTCCTTTTCCTTTCCTTAGATGGTACAGAGCCTGTCCACCCCCCATGGTGGCTGTTTTTCTCCTCAGAGCCCCAGGACAGAGCTGTATCTCTTAGTTGTAGGTCAACCCATGGGGGTTCTTTGCCTGGAGTCCCACGGCAGTTTATTCACATCTCTTTCATTCAAATGATTTCAGTAGTGTAATTTATCTGTTTAGGCATATCTGTCTTCCTTGCAGACCCCCAACATTTCAAGACCTTTGGGCACATAGTAGATGCTTAAGTACTTGAGTGAATCCGTGAAGATCTTTTGTTGAATACGATCTAAATAAATACAATACCTACTCAGCACACGAATGCAGGCACTTGAGAGAGAGTTTGGTGTCTGCTGAAGCAGGCTGTGGACCAGCTTAGGGGCTCAGTGCCAAAGTGACCCAATAGATTTAGACAAAATGAACGAGATAATTAACTTCAATTTTGCAATTCATGGAGAACAGGAGCAGGATATCTAGGTGTGAATCGGGACTTGATCATTCTTGTTGCATCTTTGGAAAATCCAGTCCTTTTTCTTTCTATGGAAACGTGACTGGCCAAGAGAGTGAACGGAGGACTGGCTTTTAGAAAGGCAATTTTGTCACAGGAAGTCCTGGAGGAAAATACATGGAAGGAGAGCTGCTAGAAACATGGCAGAGACGTTTTGTGTAGAAACCCTAAAATGTGGGTTTACATGCTGTCTGAAAGAGTTGTAACCCAACTTTTCTCCACTACAGATTTGAGCAGCTTTTAAATATCTAGGCATACAAAAGGATTAGAAAGGAAAATAGATCCAACTGAAAGGAATTTCGGATGGAACAATGAAATGATGCTGAAGTGAGCCAGCGCACTGAAAAGAGTTTCAGAAAGACCTGCAGTCTCTAAAGGCAGTGGGCAATGTATCCATCAGGTTTCAAGTAGAAAGGGAAATGGGAACAATTGTCTGTCATCTCATGTCCAGGAGATGACAAGCAACAGTCTCTCAGAGAAGAAAAAGATTTCTTTCCAACCGGTCGAACCAGCCACCTGGGCCAGGCCCCTTTCAAGTGGACGAGTTCCAGAGGAGAGAGCCCCGGGGCCTGCCGCCAAGTTTCCTGGGGCGTGTGCTGGGCCCCCTCAGAGGACCAGGCAGCCTGGCAGCCTGTGTGCCAGAGCTGAGATCTGGCGGCCTCCCACACCCGGTTCCCTGTCCTGCCCCGTCCTCCCGAGGGAGGCCGATGGTCCTGGCAGTGGCGAGTGGGGTGGGGCTGGCTGTGAAGCTTTCCTGGGATGCCCCGGGAGAGGGCGCCGGGGGATGGGCTGCCCCTGGCCAGGTCTGAGGCACTGACCCAGCTCAGGGCTGTCGGGGGCGGAGAGAGAAGCCCCTCCGCCTCTTCCCTGAAGCTTCTTATGGCTGGCCAAATCCTTCACAAGACAGGTTCGCTGGAGAAAATAATACCCAGCTTCAGAACACGTGTACAGGGGAGAAACCCGCGAAACTGAGTCTCTCAACACAATGGCAGAGATTCTCCTCCTATCTCCAGCTGCAGACAAAGGAGGATGTTGGGGGTGCGGTTTGGGCATGTGAGACTGGAGAAGACAATTGTCATGGAGAGGGACATGTAGACGATTGGATTGTCTGAACCGGTTCCCCTGCAGTGGGGTCAGGCCCGGAAGGGACAGCACGGAGGTGACCATGAAGGGGCCTCTCCGTGGTGTGGCTGGCCCCGGGGGGCCGCGCCTGGGGATGGGGATGGAGGGGGGGAAGTGGGATGGCCTGTGAGTTGGCAGCAGTGGTGGATGCAGATACTCAGAGGTCAGGGATCTCTCACTCTTTCCCTGCCTGTCTGTCTGTCTGTCTCTCACTCTCTCTCTCTCTCTCTCTCTCTTTCTCTCTCGGGGACCTGAGGAGAAGAGGTGGGCGAGCCCTGCCCGCCTCGCCTACCTGCCTTCCTCTCCCCTGGCCCCTTCTTTCTCCGGCTGCTTTGAGTGCCCTGTGGGCTTGGGTTCAACCCCTGAGGCCAAGGGCGCATGCGCCACCCGCCACCGCCAGGGCCTAGGGCGGGCCTCGGGGGTCCTCAGTGAAGGCCCCGCCCGCCCGCCAGGCCAGGCCAGTCCCAGCTGAAGAAGGAACGCCAACGCCCTGCTGGACTTGGCTTCAGCTGTTGTCTCCCTCCCATCCCCCACTTGCAATCAGCTGGCCGGCCGCTTCCCTTCTTTGGAAGCGGTGGTCTGGACCTGGTGGCCAAAGGCCGACTGGGGTGCCAGGTCAAGGCTCTGCCTCGGCCAGCTGCTTTTGCCCGGGCCTCATTTCTTCCTGGAAAGGCAAAACCACGGCCTCACCCCACGCCCGCACTTGTCGACTCCAGCCAGGTGGAGGAAAGGCTCTGTGGAATCCGAAGGGCCGAGACAGGCTTATGGCCAAGCAGTGAGTGAGGCCCCAGCAGGCCGCCGGCTTGGGGAGCCGCTGCCACACGGGCAGGCCCTTCCGGCGACGGGTCCCAGCATCATCTCTGGAGTCGGGAGGGCCTGGCCTTCCTAGTGCCCAGGCCACGGCTCTGAGGAGAAATCCGCGTTGGAGGGCACGCGTGAGGCCCTCGGCCTGAGGGCGCTGGTGCCACGCCGGGGGCGACTGGAAGGCTGGCTGGGCTCGCCTGCTTTGTCCAAAGGAGGCTGGCCAACCAGCCCAACCGGCCACCTGGGCCAGGCCCCTTTCAAGTGGACAAGATCCGGGGGAAAGGGCCCTGGGGCCTGCCGCCAAGTCCCCTGGGGCGTGTGCTGGGCCCCCTCAGAGGAGGGAGCCACCTGGCAACCTGTGTGCCAGACCTTAGATCTGGCGGCCTGCCACACCCGGCTCCCTGCCCTGCCCACGCCTGCCTCCATCCACTCCACGGAGGACGATGGTGTTGGCAGTGCGAGCGGAGATAGTCGTTAGAGACTTCACTTGGAGTTGTAGTCCAAGAGCATCACAGAGGAGCACTGAGCTTGGGCTCGGCCATTTATCCGCTTTGTAACCTGGCTGAGTTTTCTAGCCACTGTACCCAGTCTCTTCATCTAGCAAATGGTGCAAAGAACAACATTGACTACGTCGGGATGCTTTCAGGGTCATGTGAGTTAAGATATGTTCCAGCACAGAGTTTACATTCAGGGTGCAGTCCTTGGCTCAGTAGAAGTGTTCGCTGCTGTTCTTATGATTTTCATTATTTCACGTCCTTATCTTCCTCGTGAGTTCCCTGTCAAACCAACCACGATCCACGGTGTCAGCAGTTTGATTCCAGGTCCCTGCTTCAAGGCCTGCAGAGGGAACCTCGTGCTCATAACCTCCTGTTTTTCTCCCAGTCTCTGGAGGGATGCATTGACCTCCAGCTTGTCTGCACTGAGGCACGGAATGGGGTCCCACACCCAACCCCGCGTCTCCTCCTTTTCATATCTGATGCTTTGGGAAGACTGCTTACTGTTCACTCGGTGGACTATACTCCCTGACATGAGCAACGCACGGGAGAGAGGCGGTAGGAAACACTGATCCATGTAGGGCTCTGAGTTGACCATAACACAGAGTACAGTTGATCAAGGGCCGAGGTAGGGTTCCTTAAGGCAAAGATCTGCCGAGATGAGGGTGTTCTGATGTGACGCCGCCTGAAAATAAAGCAAACACATAAAAGCATATGTAGTGGTCAAAGGGAAAGCACGCCACTAAAAGAATTGATCCCATGAAATACACTATTCTATTTGTTTATGTATCAAATGACTGATAGGAAAGAGCCAGGCGTAGAGATAGTAGACTTGATCAATGTCATAGAGAATTCTTTTAACAGTTGTTCATGCCTTGTGTTTTACATCATTGATTAGGGGAGTATTTTCGTCTTTTCCTTTCCTAGTGTCTCCATCTTTCTCAACTTTTCCAGGAGACATATTTACATTATCCTCTAAAATGTTAGGGAAATTTTAAAAAAGTTATGACACATTGGAAGTTGTTGATTTTGTATATGGGAGGAGCACTAGATTGCAAGTGAATTAGTGATCATTAGAGTTTTAGTTTGGTAAAAGACGGTAGTTGGAGTTGATACCAGGATGTTTGTAACCCAGTTTTTACTTCATTATTTGGTGTAGTTTTCCAAATGCCAGAGCCGGTCATTTTTAATGTAATAACTTGTCTCATTTTAGAATATGTGTTCTTGGAGAGGGTGATGCAGGTAAGTAGAAAATAATTTAATGTAGTGACTTGTTTTTCTCCAATGGATCTCTTATAAACCCAACAGCCATATAGCATTCTTTTGTCCAAATGACCTGATGGCACTTTCTTAACTTTTCTTGCTGTGACTCTAGCAATCTAGGGTCACACCACCTTCTCTCTCCTAGTCATGCTTTCAGTTGTAAGAGTGATATTGTCAATAGTACAGTGAGCAATTGGCACACACTCTACTCTTTTCTTACATGTATATATATGTATATGTGTGTGTGTCTATATTTCTCAACTGCGAACTTTGGTAACATAATTGTTAAGGTGTGAACTATTTGCAGTGCACTTAACAACTGATGGCTACACATGATTGTGTAGTGACATCACGGTTAAAACCCTTCTTTGCAACATGTGGCCCCTTTCAGTTTTATTTTCAAGGAAAGGGTTCAATGACTTTTTTCTTTTGGAAGAAGAAAGACTTGCATTTCCATCTTAGAAAATCGAGAACTGGTTTCTTGCCTTTTTTCTTTTTTTGTCTTCAGCTCCTCGTCCTACTGGTTACTAATTCACATGTCCAGTCACTTCAGATTCATGGTGCTAACCCTTTGCCTTGTTCAAGGCTCTGACTTTAATTATTCCATAATCCCTTCTGTGAAGGAGGTTTCTCTCCACGCTCATCTAGCGAGGAAGGAACCGACCCTCCTTTATGTGAACTTGGAGACAGAGGCCAAGGTGAAGCCTCGGTGCCCCTCCACACCAGTGAGCTGCAGAAGGGCTGCAGAGTCCTGTGAATCTTTGGCTCCCCTCCTGGCTCCCTCCGGAGTTGGCATTGCCTGCACGGAGGAGCCCAGCTCCTTACAATCGAATTGGTGAAGTCTCCTGAAGCCGGCTGAAGGATAAGACTGGCCGGAAAGGACATCAGCAAGCAGTGTGCTCCAAAAGTGGGTGGCAGAAACACTCAGAAGAAGAAAACCTTTCCGTTTCTCTTGTTTTCTCTTTATCTTCTCTCCCTTCCTTTTCCTTTCCTTAGATGGTACAGAGCCTGTCCACCCCCCATGGTGGCTGTTTTTCTCCTCAGAGCCCCAGGACAGAGCTGTATCTCTTAGTTGTAGGTCAACCCATGGGGGTTCTTTGCCTGGAGTCCCACGGCAGTTTATTCACATCTCTTTCATTCAAATGATTTCAGTAGTGTAATTTATCTGTTTAGGCATATCTGTCTTCCTTGCAGACCCCCAACATTTCAAGACCTTTGGGCACATAGTAGATGCTTAAGTACTTGAGTGAATCCGTGAAGATCTTTTGTTGAATACGATCTAAATAAATACAATACCTACTCAGCACACGAATGCAGGCACTTGAGAGAGAGTTTGGTGTCTGCTGAAGCAGGCTGTGGACCAGCTTAGGGGCTCAGTGCCAAAGTGACCCAATAGATTTAGACAAAATGAACGAGATAATTAACTTCAATTTTGCAATTCATGGAGAACAGGAGCAGGATATCTAGGTGTGAATCGGGACTTGATCATTCTTGTTGCATCTTTGGAAAATCCAGTCCTTTTTCTTTCTATGGAAACGTGACTGGCCAAGAGAGTGAACGGAGGACTGGCTTTTAGAAAGGCAATTTTGTCACAGGAAGTCCTGGAGGAAAATACATGGAAGGAGAGCTGCTAGAAACATGGCAGAGACGTTTTGTGTAGAAACCCTAAAATGTGGGTTTACATGCTGTCTGAAAGAGTTGTAACCCAACTTTTCTCCACTACAGATTTGAGCAGCTTTTAAATATCTAGGCATACAAAAGGATTAGAAAGGAAAATAGATCCAACTGAAAGGAATTTCGGATGGAACAATGAAATGATGCTGAAGTGAGCCAGCGCACTGAAAAGAGTTTCAGAAAGACCTGCAGTCTCTAAAGGCAGTGGGCAATGTATCCATCAGGTTTCAAGTAGAAAGGGAAATGGGAACAATTGTCTGTCATCTCATGTCCAGGAGATGACAAGCAACAGTCTCTCAGAGAAGAAAAAGATTTCTTTCCAACCGGTCGAACCAGCCACCTGGGCCAGGCCCCTTTCAAGTGGACGAGTTCCAGAGGAGAGAGCCCCGGGGCCTGCCGCCAAGTTTCCTGGGGCGTGTGCTGGGCCCCCTCAGAGGACCAGGCAGCCTGGCAGCCTGTGTGCCAGAGCTGAGATCTGGCGGCCTCCCACACCCGGTTCCCTGTCCTGCCCCGTCCTCCCGAGGGAGGCCGATGGTCCTGGCAGTGGCGAGTGGGGTGGGGCTGGCTGTGAAGCTTTCCTGGGATGCCCCGGGAGAGGGCGCCGGGGGATGGGCTGCCCCTGGCCAGGTCTGAGGCACTGACCCAGCTCAGGGCTGTCGGGGGCGGAGAGAGAAGCCCCTCCGCCTCTTCCCTGAAGCTTCTTATGGCTGGCCAAATCCTTCACAAGACAGGTTCGCTGGAGAAAATAATACCCAGCTTCAGAACACGTGTACAGGGGAGAAACCCGCGAAACTGAGTCTCTCAACACAATGGCAGAGATTCTCCTCCTATCTCCAGCTGCAGACAAAGGAGGATGTTGGGGGTGCGGTTTGGGCATGTGAGACTGGAGAAGACAATTGTCATGGAGAGGGACATGTAGACGATTGGATTGTCTGAACCGGTTCCCCTGCAGTGGGGTCAGGCCCGGAAGGGACAGCACGGAGGTGACCATGAAGGGGCCTCTCCGTGGTGTGGCTGGCCCCGGGGGGCCGCGCCTGGGGATGGGGATGGAGGGGGGGAAGTGGGATGGCCTGTGAGTTGGCAGCAGTGGTGGATGCAGATACTCAGAGGTCAGGGATCTCTCACTCTTTCCCTGCCTGTCTGTCTGTCTGTCTCTCACTCTCTCTCTCTCTCTCTCTCTTTTTCTCTCTCGGGGACCTGAGGAGAAGAGGTGGGCGAGCCCTGCCCGCCTCGCCTACCTGCCTTCCTCTCCCCTGGCCCCTTCTTTCTCCGGCTGCTTTGAGTGCCCTGTGGGCTTGGGTTCAACCCCTGAGGCCAAGGGCGCATGCGCCACCCGCCACCGCCAGGGCCTAGGGCGGGCCTCGGGGGTCCTCAGTGAAGGCCCCGCCCGCCCGCCAGGCCAGGCCAGTCCCAGCTGAAGAAGGAACGCCAACGCCCTGCTGGACTTGGCTTCAGCTGTTGTCTCCCTCCCATCCCCCACTTGCAATCAGCTGGCCGGCCGCTTCCCTTCTTTGGAAGCGGTGGTCTGGACCTGGTGGCCAAAGGCCGACTGGGGTGCCAGGTCAAGGCTCTGCCTCGGCCAGCTGCTTTTGCCCGGGCCTCATTTCTTCCTGGAAAGGCAAAACCACGGCCTCACCCCACGCCCGCACTTGTCGACTCCAGCCAGGTGGAGGAAAGGCTCTGTGGAATCCGAAGGGCCGAGACAGGCTTATGGCCAAGCAGTGAGTGAGGCCCCAGCAGGCCGCCGGCTTGGGGAGCCGCTGCCACACGGGCAGGCCCTTCCGGCGACGGGTCCCAGCATCATCTCTGGAGTCGGGAGGGCCTGGCCTTCCTAGTGCCCAGGCCACGGCTCTGAGGAGAAATCCGCGTTGGAGGGCACGCGTGAGGCCCTCGGCCTGAGGGCGCTGGTGCCACGCCGGGGGCGACTGGAAGGCTGGCTGGGCTCGCCTGCTTTGTCCAAAGGAGGCTGGCCAACCAGCCCAACCGGCCACCTGGGCCAGGCCCCTTTCAAGTGGACAAGATCCGGGGGAAAGGGCCCTGGGGCCTGCCGCCAAGTCCCCTGGGGCGTGTGCTGGGCCCCCTCAGAGGAGGGAGCCACCTGGCAACCTGTGTGCCAGACCTTAGATCTGGCGGCCTGCCACACCCGGCTCCCTGCCCTGCCCACGCCTGCCTCCATCCACTCCACGGAGGACGATGGTGTTGGCAGTGCGAGCGGAGATAGTCGTTAGAGACTTCACTTGGAGTTGTAGTCCAAGAGCATCACAGAGGAGCACTGAGCTTGGGCTCGGCCATTTATCCGCTTTGTAACCTGGCTGAGTTTTCTAGCCACTGTACCCAGTCTCTTCATCTAGCAAATGGTGCAAAGAACAACATTGACTACGTCGGGATGCTTTCAGGGTCATGTGAGTTAAGATATGTTCCAGCACAGAGTTTACATTCAGGGTGCAGTCCTTGGCTCAGTAGAAGTGTTCGCTGCTGTTCTTATGATTTTCATTATTTCACGTCCTTATCTTCCTCGTGAGTTCCCTGTCAAACCAACCACGATCCACGGTGTCAGCAGTTTGATTCCAGGTCCCTGCTTCAAGGCCTGCAGAGGGAACCTCGTGCTCATAACCTCCTGTTTTTCTCCCAGTCTCTGGAGGGATGCATTGACCTCCAGCTTGTCTGCACTGAGGCACGGAATGGGGTCCCACACCCAACCCCGCGTCTCCTCCTTTTCATATCTGATGCTTTGGGAAGACTGCTTACTGTTCACTCGGTGGACTATACTCCCTGACATGAGCAACGCACGGGAGAGAGGCGGTAGGAAACACTGATCCATGTAGGGCTCTGAGTTGACCATAACACAGAGTACAGTTGATCAAGGGCCGAGGTAGGGTTCCTTAAGGCAAAGATCTGCCGAGATGAGGGTGTTCTGATGTGACGCCGCCTGAAAATAAAGCAAACACATAAAAGCATATGTAGTGGTCAAAGGGAAAGCACGCCACTAAAAGAATTGATCCCATGAAATACACTATTCTATTTGTTTATGTATCAAATGACTGATAGGAAAGAGCCAGGCGTAGAGATAGTAGACTTGATCAATGTCATAGAGAATTCTTTTAACAGTTGTTCATGCCTTGTGTTTTACATCATTGATTAGGGGAGTATTTTCGTCTTTTCCTTTCCTAGTGTCTCCATCTTTCTCAACTTTTCCAGGAGACATATTTACATTATCCTCTAAAATGTTAGGGAAATTTTAAAAAAGTTATGACACATTGGAAGTTGTTGATTTTGTATATGGGAGGAGCACTAGATTGCAAGTGAATTAGTGATCATTAGAGTTTTAGTTTGGTAAAAGACGGTAGTTGGAGTTGATACCAGGATGTTTGTAACCCAGTTTTTACTTCATTATTTGGTGTAGTTTTCCAAATGCCAGAGCCGGTCATTTTTAATGTAATAACTTGTCTCATTTTAGAATATGTGTTCTTGGAGAGGGTGATGCAGGTAAGTAGAAAATAATTTAATGTAGTGACTTGTTTTTCTCCAATGGATCTCTTATAAACCCAACAGCCATATAGCATTCTTTTGTCCAAATGACCTGATGGCACTTTCTTAACTTTTCTTGCTGTGACTCTAGCAATCTAGGGTCACACCACCTTCTCTCTCCTAGTCATGCTTTCAGTTGTAAGAGTGATATTGTCAATAGTACAGTGAGCAATTGGCACACACTCTACTCTTTTCTTACATGTATATATATGTATATGTGTGTGTGTCTATATTTCTCAACTGCGAACTTTGGTAACATAATTGTTAAGGTGTGAACTATTTGCAGTGCACTTAACAACTGATGGCTACACATGATTGTGTAGTGACATCACGGTTAAAACCCTTCTTTGCAACATGTGGCCCCTTTCAGTTTTATTTTCAAGGAAAGGGTTCAATGACTTTTTTCTTTTGGAAGAAGAAAGACTTGCATTTCCATCTTAGAAAATCGAGAACTGGTTTCTTGCCTTTTTTCTTTTTTTGTCTTCAGCTCCTCGTCCTACTGGTTACTAATTCACATGTCCAGTCACTTCAGATTCATGGTGCTAACCCTTTGCCTTGTTCAAGGCTCTGACTTTAATTATTCCATAATCCCTTCTGTGAAGGAGGTTTCTCTCCACGCTCATCTAGCGAGGAAGGAACCGACCCTCCTTTATGTGAACTTGGAGACAGAGGCCAAGGTGAAGCCTCGGTGCCCCTCCACACCAGTGAGCTGCAGAAGGGCTGCAGAGTCCTGTGAATCTTTGGCTCCCCTCCTGGCTCCCTCCGGAGTTGGCATTGCCTGCACGGAGGAGCCCAGCTCCTTACAATCGAATTGGTGAAGTCTCCTGAAGCCGGCTGAAGGATAAGACTGGCCGGAAAGGACATCAGCAAGCAGTGTGCTCCAAAAGTGGGTGGCAGAAACACTCAGAAGAAGAAAACCTTTCCGTTTCTCTTGTTTTCTCTTTATCTTCTCTCCCTTCCTTTTCCTTTCCTTAGATGGTACAGAGCCTGTCCACCCCCCATGGTGGCTGTTTTTCTCCTCAGAGCCCCAGGACAGAGCTGTATCTCTTAGTTGTAGGTCAACCCATGGGGGTTCTTTGCCTGGAGTCCCACGGCAGTTTATTCACATCTCTTTCATTCAAATGATTTCAGTAGTGTAATTTATCTGTTTAGGCATATCTGTCTTCCTTGCAGACCCCCAACATTTCAAGACCTTTGGGCACATAGTAGATGCTTAAGTACTTGAGTGAATCCGTGAAGATCTTTTGTTGAATACGATCTAAATAAATACAATACCTACTCAGCACACGAATGCAGGCACTTGAGAGAGAGTTTGGTGTCTGCTGAAGCAGGCTGTGGACCAGCTTAGGGGCTCAGTGCCAAAGTGACCCAATAGATTTAGACAAAATGAACGAGATAATTAACTTCAATTTTGCAATTCATGGAGAACAGGAGCAGGATATCTAGGTGTGAATCGGGACTTGATCATTCTTGTTGCATCTTTGGAAAATCCAGTCCTTTTTCTTTCTATGGAAACGTGACTGGCCAAGAGAGTGAACGGAGGACTGGCTTTTAGAAAGGCAATTTTGTCACAGGAAGTCCTGGAGGAAAATACATGGAAGAGAGCTGCTAGAAACATGGCAGAGACGTTTTGTGTAGAAACCCTAAAATGTGGGTTTACATGCTGTCTGAAAGAGTTGTAACCCAACTTTTCTCCACTACAGATTTGAGCAGCTTTTAAATATCTAGGCATACAAAAGGATTAGAAATGGAAAATAGATCCAACTGAAAGGAATTTCGGATGGAACAATGAAATGATGCTGAAGTGAGCCAGCGCACTGAAAAGAGTTTCAGAAAGACCTGCAGTCTCTAAAGGCAGTGGGCAATGTATCCCTCAGGTTTCAAGTAGAAAGGGAAATGGGAACAATTGTCTGTCATCTCATGTCCAGGAGATGACAAGCAACAGTCTCTCAGAGAAGAAAAAGATTTCTTTCCAACCGGTCGAACCAGCCACCTGGGCCAGGCCCCTTTCAAGTGGACGAGTTCCAGAGGAGAGAGCCCCGGGGCCTGCCGCCAAGTTTCCTGGGGCGTGTGCTGGGCCCCCTCAGAGGACCAGGCAGCCTGGCAGCCTGTGTGCCAGAGCTGAGATCTGGCGGCCTCCCACACCCGGTTCCCTGTCCTGCCCCGTCCTCCCGAGGGAGGCCGATGGTCCTGGCAGTGGCGAGTGGGGTGGGGCTGGCTGTGAAGCTTTCCTGGGATGCCCGGAGAGGGCGCCGGGGATGGGCTGCCCCTGGCCAGGTCTGAGGCACTGACCCAGCTCAGGGCTGTCGGGGGCGGAGAGAGAAGCCCCTCCGCCTCTTCCCTGAAGCTTCTTATGCTGGCCAAATCCTTCACAAGACAGGTTCGCTGGAGAAAATAATACCCAGCTTCAGAACACGTGTACAGGGGAGAAACCCGCGAAAACTGAGTCTCTCAACACAATGGCAGAGATTCTCCTCCTATCTCCAGCTGCAGACAAAGGAGGATGTTGGGGGTGCGGTTTGGGCATGTGAGACTGGAGAAGACAATTGTCATGGAGAGGGACATGTAGACGATTGGATTGTCTGAACCGGTTCCCCTGCAGTGGGGTCAGGCCCGGAAGGGACAGCACGGAGGTGACCATGAAGGGGCCTCTCCGTGGTGTGGCTGGCCCCGGGGGCCCGCGCCTGGGGATGGGGATGGAGGGGGGGAAGTGGGATGGCCTGTGAGTTGGCAGCAGTGGTGGATGCAGATACTCAGAGGTCAGGGATCTCTCACTCTTTCCCTGCCTGTCTGTCTGTCTGGTCTCTCACTCTCTCTCTCTCTCTCTCTCTCTTTCTCTCTCGGGGACCTGAGGAGAAGAGGTGGGCGAGCCCTGCCCGCTCGCCTACCTGCCTTCCTCTCCCCTGGCCCCTTCTTTCTCCGGCTGCTTTGAGTGCCCTGTGGGCTTGGGTTCAACCCCTGAGGCCAAGGGCGCATGCGCCACCCGCCACCGCCAGGGCCTAGGGCGGGCCTCGGGGGTCCTCAGTGAAGGCCCCGCCCGCCCGCCAGGCCAGGCCAGTCCCAGCTGAAGAAGGAACGCCAACGCCCTGCTGGACTTGGCTTCAGCTGTTGTCTCCCTCCCATCCCCCACTTGCAATCAGCTGGCCGGCCGCTTCCCTTCTTTGGAAGCGGTGGTCTGACCTGGTGGCCAAAGGCCGACTGGGGTGCCAGGTCAAGGCTCTGCTCGGCCAGCTGCTTTTGCCCGGGCCTCATTTCTTCCTGGAAAGGCAAAACCACGGCCTCACCCACGCCCGCACTTGTCGACTCCAGCCAGGTGGAGGAAAGGCTCTGTGGAATCCGAAGGGCCGAGACAGGCTTATGGCCAAGCAGTGAGTGAGGCCCCAGCAGGCCGCCGGCTTGGGGAGCCGCTGCCACACGGGCAGGCCCTTCCGGCGACGGGTCCCAGCATCATCTCTGGAGTCGGGAGGGCCTGGCCTTCCTAGTGCCCAGGCCACGGCTCTGAGGAGAAATCCGCGTTGGAGGGCACGCGTGAGGCCCTCGGCCTGAGGGCGCTGGTGCCACGCCGGGGGCGACTGGAAGGCTGGCTGGGCTCGCCTGCTTTGTCCAAAGGAGGCTGGCCAACCAGCCCAACCGGCCACCTGGGCCAGGCCCCTTTCAAGTGGACAAGATCCGGGGGAAAGGGCCCTGGGGCCTGCCGCCAAGTCCCCTGGGGCGTGTGCTGGGCCCCCTCAGAGGAGGGAGCCACCTGGCAACCTGTGTGCCAGACCTTAGATCTGGCGGCCTGCCACACCCGGCTCCCTGCCCTGCCCACGCCTGCCTCCATCCACTCCACGGAGGACGATGGTGTTGGCAGTGCGAGCGGAGATAGTCGTTAGAGACTTCACTTGGAGTTGTAGTCCAAGAGCATCACAGAGGAGCACTGAGCTTGGGCTCGGCCATTTATCCGCTTTGTAACCTGGCTGAGTTTTCTAGCCACTGTACCCAGTCTCTTCATCTAGCAAATGGTGCAAAGAACAACATTGACTACGTCGGGATGCTTTCAGGGTCATGTGAGTTAAGATATGTTCCAGCACAGAGTTTACATTCAGGGTGCAGTCCTTGGCTCAGTAGAAGTGTTCGCTGCTGTTCTTATGATTTTCATTATTTCACGTCCTTATCTTCCTCGTGAGTTCCCTGTCAAACCAACACGATCCACGGTGTCAGCAGTTTGATTCCAGGTCCCTGCTTCAAGGCCTGCAGAGGGAACCTCGTGCTCATAACCTCCTGTTTTTCTCCCAGTCTCTGGAGGGATGCATTGACCTCTAGCTTGTCTGCACTGAGGCACGGAATGGGGTCCCACACCCAACCCCGCGTCTCCTCCTTTTCATATCTGATGCTTTGGGAAGACTGCTTACTGTTCACTCGGTGGACTATACTCCCTGACATGAGCAACGCACGGGAGAGAGGCGGGTAGGAAACACTGATCCATGTAGGGCTCTGAGTTGACCATAACACAGAGTACAGTTGATCAAGGGCCGAGGTAGGGTTCCTTAAGGCAAAGATCTGCCGAGATGAGGGTGTTCTGATGTGACGCCGCCTGAAAATAAAGCAAACACATAAAAGCATATGTAGTGGTCAAAGGGAAAGCACGCCACTAAAGAATTGATCCCATGAAATACACTATTCTATTTGTTTATGTATCAAATGACTGATAGGAAAGAGCCAGGCGTAGAGATAGTAGACTTGATCAATGTCATAGAGAATTCTTTTAACAGTTGTTCATGCCCTTGTGTTTTACATCATTGATTAGGGGAGTATTTTCGTCTTTTCCTTTCCTAGTGTCTCCATCTTTCTCAACTTTTCCAGGAGACATATTTACATTATCCTCTAAAATGTTAGGGAAATTTTAAAAAAGTTATGACACATTGGAAGTTGTTGATTTTGTATATGGGAGGAGCACTAGATTGCAAGTGAATTAGTGATCATTAGAGTTTTAGTTTGGTAAAAGACGGTAGTTGGAGTTGATACCAGGATGTTTGTAACCCAGTTTTTACTTCATTATTTGGTGTAGTTTTCAAATGCCAGAGCCGGTCATTTTTAATGTAATAACTTGTCTCATTTTAGAATATGTGTTCTTGGAGAGGGTGATGCAGGTAAGTAGAAATAATTTAATGTAGTGACTTGTTTTTCTCCAATGGATCTCTTATAAACCCAACAGCCATATAGCATTCTTTTGTCCAAATGACCTGATGGCACTTTCTTAACTTTTCTTGCTGTGACTCTAGCAATCTAGGGTCACACCACCTTCTCTCTCCTAGTCATGCTTTCAGTTGTAAGAGTGATATTGTCAATAGTACAGTGAGCAATTGGCACACACTCTACTCTTTTCTTACATGTATATTTATGTATATGTGTGTGTGTCTATATTTCTCAACTGCGAACTTTGGTAACATAATTGTTAAGGTGTGTGAACTATTTGCAGTGCACTTAACAAACTGATGGCTACACATGATTGTGTAGTGACATCACGGTTAAAACCCTTCTTTGCAACATGTGGCCCCTTTCAGTTTTATTTTCAAGGAAAGGGTTCAATGACTTTTTTTCTTTTGGAAGAAGAAAGACTTGCATTTCCATCTTAGAAAATCGAGAACTGGTTTCTTGCCTTTTTTCTTTTTTTGTCTTCAGCTCCTCGTCCTACTGGTTACTAATTCACATGTCCAGTCACTTCAGATTCATGGTGCTAACCCTTTGCCTTGTTCAAGGCTCTGACTTTAATTATTCCATAATCCCTTCTGTGAAGGAGGTTTCTCTCCACGCTCATCTAGCGAGGGAAGGAACCGACCCTCCTTTATGTGAACTTGGAGACAGAGGCCAAGGTGAAGCCTCGGTGCCCCTCCACACCAGTGAGCTGCAGAAGGGCTGCAGAGTCCTGTGAATCTTTGGCTCCCCTCCTGGCTCCCTCCGGAGTTGGCATTGCCTGCACGGAGGAGCCCAGCTCCTTACAATCGAATTGGTGAAGTCTCCTGAAGCCGGCTGAAGGATAAGACTGGCCGGAAAGGACATCAGCAAGCAGTGTGCTCCAAAGTGGGTGGCAGAAACACTCAGAAGAAGAAAACCTTTCCGTTTCTCTTGTTTTCTCTTTATCTTCTCTCCCTTCCTTTTCCTTTCCTTAGATGGTACAGAGCCTGTCCACCCCCCATGGTGGCTGTTTTTCTCCTCAGAGCCCCAGGACAGAGCTGTCTGTATCTCTTAGTTGTAGGTCAACCCATGGGGGTTCTTTGCCTGGAGTCCCACGGCAGTTTATTCACATCTCTTTCATTCAAATGATTTCAGTAGTGTAATTTATCTGTTTAGGCATATCTGTCTTCCTTGCAGACCCCCAACATTTCAAGACCTTTGGGCACATAGTAGATGCTTAAGTACTTGAGTGAATCCGTGAAGATCTTTTGTTGAATACGATCTAAATAAATACAATACCTACTCAGCACACGAATGCAGGCACTTGAGAGAGAGTTTGGTGTCTGCTGAAGCAGGCTGTGGACCAGCTTAGGGGCTCAGTGCCAAAGTGACCCAATAGATTTAGACAAAATGAACGAGATAATTAACTTCAATTTTGCAATTCATGGAGAACAGGAGCAGGATATCTAGGTGTGAATCGGGACTTGATCATTCTTGTTGCATCTTTGGAAAATCCAGTCCTTTTTCTTTCTATGGAAACGTGACTGGCCAAGAGAGTGAACGGAGGACTGGCTTTTAGAAAGGCAATTTTGTCACAGGAAGTCCTGGAGGAAAATACATGGAAGGAGAGCTGCTAGAAACATGGCAGAGACGTTTTGTGTAGAAACCCTAAAATGTGGGTTTACATGCTGTCTGAAAGAGTTGTAACCCAACTTTTCTCCACTACAGATTTGAGCAGCTTTTAAATATCTAGGCATACAAAAGGATTAGAAAGGAAAATAGATCCAACTGAAAGGAATTTCGGATGGAACAATGAAATGATGCTGAAGTGAGCCAGCGCACTGAAAAGAGTTTCAGAAAGACCTGCAGTCTCTAAAGGCAGTGGGCAATGTATCCATCAGGTTTCAAGTAGAAAGGGAAATGGGAACAATTGTCTGTCATCTCATGTCCAGGAGATGACAAGCAACAGTCTCTCAGAGAAGAAAAAGATTTCTTTCCAACCGGTCGAACCAGCCACCTGGGCCAGGCCCCTTTCAAGTGGACGAGTTCCAGAGGAGAGAGCCCCGGGGCCTGCCGCCAAGTTTCCTGGGGCGTGTGCTGGGCCCCCTCAGAGGACCAGGCAGCCTGGCAGCCTGTGTGCCAGAGCTGAGATCTGGCGGCCTCCCACACCCGGTTCCCTGTCCTGCCCCGTCCTCCCGAGGGAGGCCGATGGTCCTGGCAGTGGCGAGTGGGGTGGGGCTGGCTGTGAAGCTTTCCTGGGATGCCCCGGGAGAGGGCGCCGGGGGATGGGCTGCCCCTGGCCAGGTCTGAGGCACTGACCCAGCTCAGGGCTGTCGGGGGCGGAGAGAGAAGCCCCTCCGCCTCTTCCCTGAAGCTTCTTATGGCTGGCCAAATCCTTCACAAGACAGGTTCGCTGGAGAAAATAATACCCAGCTTCAGAACACGTGTACAGGGGAGAAACCCGCGAAACTGAGTCTCTCAACACAATGGCAGAGATTCTCCTCCTATCTCCAGCTGCAGACAAAGGAGGATGTTGGGGGTGCGGTTTGGGCATGTGAGACTGGAGAAGACAATTGTCATGGAGAGGGACATGTAGACGATTGGATTGTCTGAACCGGTTCCCCTGCAGTGGGGTCAGGCCCGGAAGGGACAGCACGGAGGTGACCATGAAGGGGCCTCTCCGTGGTGTGGCTGGCCCCGGGGGGCCGCGCCTGGGGATGGGGATGGAGGGGGGGAAGTGGGATGGCCTGTGAGTTGGCAGCAGTGGTGGATGCAGATACTCAGAGGTCAGGGATCTCTCACTCTTTCCCTGCCTGTCTGTCTGTCTGTCTCTCACTCTCTCTCTCTCTCTCTCTCTCTTTCTCTCTCGGGGACCTGAGGAGAAGAGGTGGGCGAGCCCTGCCCGCCTCGCCTACCTGCCTTCCTCTCCCCTGGCCCCTTCTTTCTCCGGCTGCTTTGAGTGCCCTGTGGGCTTGGGTTCAACCCCTGAGGCCAAGGGCGCATGCGCCACCCGCCACCGCCAGGGCCTAGGGCGGGCCTCGGGGGTCCTCAGTGAAGGCCCCGCCCGCCCGCCAGGCCAGGCCAGTCCCAGCTGAAGAAGGAACGCCAACGCCCTGCTGGACTTGGCTTCAGCTGTTGTCTCCCTCCCATCCCCCACTTGCAATCAGCTGGCCGGCCGCTTCCCTTCTTTGGAAGCGGTGGTCTGGACCTGGTGGCCAAAGGCCGACTGGGGTGCCAGGTCAAGGCTCTGCCTCGGCCAGCTGCTTTTGCCCGGGCCTCATTTCTTCCTGGAAAGGCAAAACCACGGCCTCACCCCACGCCCGCACTTGTCGACTCCAGCCAGGTGGAGGAAAGGCTCTGTGGAATCCGAAGGGCCGAGACAGGCTTATGGCCAAGCAGTGAGTGAGGCCCCAGCAGGCCGCCGGCTTGGGGAGCCGCTGCCACACGGGCAGGCCCTTCCGGCGACGGGTCCCAGCATCATCTCTGGAGTCGGGAGGGCCTGGCCTTCCTAGTGCCCAGGCCACGGCTCTGAGGAGAAATCCGCGTTGGAGGGCACGCGTGAGGCCCTCGGCCTGAGGGCGCTGGTGCCACGCCGGGGGCGACTGGAAGGCTGGCTGGGCTCGCCTGCTTTGTCCAAAGGAGGCTGGCCAACCAGCCCAACCGGCCACCTGGGCCAGGCCCCTTTCAAGTGGACAAGATCCGGGGGAAAGGGCCCTGGGGCCTGCCGCCAAGTCCCCTGGGGCGTGTGCTGGGCCCCCTCAGAGGAGGGAGCCACCTGGCAACCTGTGTGCCAGACCTTAGATCTGGCGGCCTGCCACACCCGGCTCCCTGCCCTGCCCACGCCTGCCTCCATCCACTCCACGGAGGACGATGGTGTTGGCAGTGCGAGCGGAGATAGTCGTTAGAGACTTCACTTGGAGTTGTAGTCCAAGAGCATCACAGAGGAGCACTGAGCTTGGGCTCGGCCATTTATCCGCTTTGTAACCTGGCTGAGTTTTCTAGCCACTGTACCCAGTCTCTTCATCTAGCAAATGGTGCAAAGAACAACATTGACTACGTCGGGATGCTTTCAGGGTCATGTGAGTTAAGATATGTTCCAGCACAGAGTTTACATTCAGGGTGCAGTCCTTGGCTCAGTAGAAGTGTTCGCTGCTGTTCTTATGATTTTCATTATTTCACGTCCTTATCTTCCTCGTGAGTTCCCTGTCAAACCAACCACGATCCACGGTGTCAGCAGTTTGATTCCAGGTCCCTGCTTCAAGGCCTGCAGAGGGAACCTCGTGCTCATAACCTCCTGTTTTTCTCCCAGTCTCTGGAGGGATGCATTGACCTCTAGCTTGTCTGCACTGAGGCACGGAATGGGGTCCCACACCCAACCCCGCGTCTCCTCCTTTTCATATCTGATGCTTTGGGAAGACTGCTTACTGTTCACTCGGTGGACTATACTCCCTGACATGAGCAACGCACGGGAGAGAGGCGGTAGGAAACACTGATCCATGTAGGGCTCTGAGTTGACCATAACACAGAGTACAGTTGATCAAGGGCCGAGGTAGGGTTCCTTAAGGCAAAGATCTGCCGAGATGAGGGTGTTCTGATGTGACGCCGCCTGAAAATAAAGCAAACACATAAAAGCATATGTAGTGGTCAAAGGGAAAGCACGCCACTAAAAGAATTGATCCCATGAAATACACTATTCTATTTGTTTATGTATCAAATGACTGATAGGAAAGAGCCAGGCGTAGAGATAGTAGACTTGATCAATGTCATAGAGAATTCTTTTAACAGTTGTTCATGCCTTGTGTTTTACATCATTGATTAGGGGAGTATTTTCGTCTTTTCCTTTCCTAGTGTCTCCATCTTTCTCAACTTTTCCAGGAGACATATTTACATTATCCTCTAAAATGTTAGGGAAATTTTAAAAAAGTTATGACACATTGGAAGTTGTTGATTTTGTATATGGGAGGAGCACTAGATTGCAAGTGAATTAGTGATCATTAGAGTTTTAGTTTGGTAAAAGACGGTAGTTGGAGTTGATACCAGGATGTTTGTAACCCAGTTTTTACTTCATTATTTGGTGTAGTTTTCCAAATGCCAGAGCCGGTCATTTTTAATGTAATAACTTGTCTCATTTTAGAATATGTGTTCTTGGAGAGGGTGATGCAGGTAAGTAGAAAATAATTTAATGTAGTGACTTGTTTTTCTCCAATGGATCTCTTATAAACCCAACAGCCATATAGCATTCTTTTGTCCAAATGACCTGATGGCACTTTCTTAACTTTTCTTGCTGTGACTCTAGCAATCTAGGGTCACACCACCTTCTCTCTCCTAGTCATGCTTTCAGTTGTAAGAGTGATATTGTCAATAGTACAGTGAGCAATTGGCACACACTCTACTCTTTTCTTACATGTATATATATGTATATGTGTGTGTGTCTATATTTCTCAACTGCGAACTTTGGTAACATAATTGTTAAGGTGTGAACTATTTGCAGTGCACTTAACAACTGATGGCTACACATGATTGTGTAGTGACATCACGGTTAAAACCCTTCTTTGCAACATGTGGCCCCTTTCAGTTTTATTTTCAAGGAAAGGGTTCAATGACTTTTTTCTTTTGGAAGAAGAAAGACTTGCATTTCCATCTTAGAAAATCGAGAACTGGTTTCTTGCCTTTTTTCTTTTTTTGTCTTCAGCTCCTCGTCCTACTGGTTACTAATTCACATGTCCAGTCACTTCAGATTCATGGTGCTAACCCTTTGCCTTGTTCAAGGCTCTGACTTTAATTATTCCATAATCCCTTCTGTGAAGGAGGTTTCTCTCCACGCTCATCTAGCGAGGAAGGAACCGACCCTCCTTTATGTGAACTTGGAGACAGAGGCCAAGGTGAAGCCTCGGTGCCCCTCCACACCAGTGAGCTGCAGAAGGGCTGCAGAGTCCTGTGAATCTTTGGCTCCCCTCCTGGCTCCCTCCGGAGTTGGCATTGCCTGCACGGAGGAGCCCAGCTCCTTACAATCGAATTGGTGAAGTCTCCTGAAGCCGGCTGAAGGATAAGACTGGCCGGAAAGGACATCAGCAAGCAGTGTGCTCCAAAAGTGGGTGGCAGAAACACTCAGAAGAAGAAAACCTTTCCGTTTCTCTTGTTTTCTCTTTATCTTCTCTCCCTTCCTTTTCCTTTCCTTAGATGGTACAGAGCCTGTCCACCCCCCATGGTGGCTGTTTTTCTCCTCAGAGCCCCAGGACAGAGCTGTATCTCTTAGTTGTAGGTCAACCCATGGGGGTTCTTTGCCTGGAGTCCCACGGCAGTTTATTCACATCTCTTTCATTCAAATGATTTCAGTAGTGTAATTTATCTGTTTAGGCATATCTGTCTTCCTTGCAGACCCCCAACATTTCAAGACCTTTGGGCACATAGTAGATGCTTAAGTACTTGAGTGAATCCGTGAAGATCTTTTGTTGAATACGATCTAAATAAATACAATACCTACTCAGCACACGAATGCAGGCACTTGAGAGAGAGTTTGGTGTCTGCTGAAGCAGGCTGTGGACCAGCTTAGGGGCTCAGTGCCAAAGTGACCCAATAGATTTAGACAAAATGAACGAGATAATTAACTTCAATTTTGCAATTCATGGAGAACAGGAGCAGGATATCTAGGTGTGAATCGGGACTTGATCATTCTTGTTGCATCTTTGGAAAATCCAGTCCTTTTTCTTTCTATGGAAACGTGACTGGCCAAGAGAGTGAACGGAGGACTGGCTTTTAGAAAGGCAATTTTGTCACAGGAAGTCCTGGAGGAAAATACATGGAAGGAGAGCTGCTAGAAACATGGCAGAGACGTTTTGTGTAGAAACCCTAAAATGTGGGTTTACATGCTGTCTGAAAGAGTTGTAACCCAACTTTTCTCCACTACAGATTTGAGCAGCTTTTAAATATCTAGGCATACAAAAGGATTAGAAAGGAAAATAGATCCAACTGAAAGGAATTTCGGATGGAACAATGAAATGATGCTGAAGTGAGCCAGCGCACTGAAAAGAGTTTCAGAAAGACCTGCAGTCTCTAAAGGCAGTGGGCAATGTATCCATCAGGTTTCAAGTAGAAAGGGAAATGGGAACAATTGTCTGTCATCTCATGTCCAGGAGATGACAAGCAACAGTCTCTCAGAGAAGAAAAAGATTTCTTTCCAACCGGTCGAACCAGCCACCTGGGCCAGGCCCCTTTCAAGTGGACGAGTTCCAGAGGAGAGAGCCCCGGGGCCTGCCGCCAAGTTTCCTGGGGCGTGTGCTGGGCCCCCTCAGAGGACCAGGCAGCCTGGCAGCCTGTGTGCCAGAGCTGAGATCTGGCGGCCTCCCACACCCGGTTCCCTGTCCTGCCCCGTCCTCCCGAGGGAGGCCGATGGTCCTGGCAGTGGCGAGTGGGGTGGGGCTGGCTGTGAAGCTTTCCTGGGATGCCCCGGGAGAGGGCGCCGGGGGATGGGCTGCCCCTGGCCAGGTCTGAGGCACTGACCCAGCTCAGGGCTGTCGGGGGCGGAGAGAGAAGCCCCTCCGCCTCTTCCCTGAAGCTTCTTATGGCTGGCCAAATCCTTCACAAGACAGGTTCGCTGGAGAAAATAATACCCAGCTTCAGAACACGTGTACAGGGGAGAAACCCGCGAAACTGAGTCTCTCAACACAATGGCAGAGATTCTCCTCCTATCTCCAGCTGCAGACAAAGGAGGATGTTGGGGGTGCGGTTTGGGCATGTGAGACTGGAGAAGACAATTGTCATGGAGAGGGACATGTAGACGATTGGATTGTCTGAACCGGTTCCCCTGCAGTGGGGTCAGGCCCGGAAGGGACAGCACGGAGGTGACCATGAAGGGGCCTCTCCGTGGTGTGGCTGGCCCCGGGGGGCCGCGCCTGGGGATGGGGATGGAGGGGGGGAAGTGGGATGGCCTGTGAGTTGGCAGCAGTGGTGGATGCAGATACTCAGAGGTCAGGGATCTCTCACTCTTTCCCTGCCTGTCTGTCTGTCTGTCTCTCACTCTCTCTCTCTCTCTCTCTCTCTTTCTCTCTCGGGGACCTGAGGAGAAGAGGTGGGCGAGCCCTGCCCGCCTCGCCTACCTGCCTTCCTCTCCCCTGGCCCCTTCTTTCTCCGGCTGCTTTGAGTGCCCTGTGGGCTTGGGTTCAACCCCTGAGGCCAAGGGCGCATGCGCCACCCGCCACCGCCAGGGCCTAGGGCGGGCCTCGGGGGTCCTCAGTGAAGGCCCCGCCCGCCCGCCAGGCCAGGCCAGTCCCAGCTGAAGAAGGAACGCCAACGCCCTGCTGGACTTGGCTTCAGCTGTTGTCTCCCTCCCATCCCCCACTTGCAATCAGCTGGCCGGCCGCTTCCCTTCTTTGGAAGCGGTGGTCTGGACCTGGTGGCCAAAGGCCGACTGGGGTGCCAGGTCAAGGCTCTGCCTCGGCCAGCTGCTTTTGCCCGGGCCTCATTTCTTCCTGGAAAGGCAAAACCACGGCCTCACCCCACGCCCGCACTTGTCGACTCCAGCCAGGTGGAGGAAAGGCTCTGTGGAATCCGAAGGGCCGAGACAGGCTTATGGCCAAGCAGTGAGTGAGGCCCCAGCAGGCCGCCGGCTTGGGGAGCCGCTGCCACACGGGCAGGCCCTTCCGGCGACGGGTCCCAGCATCATCTCTGGAGTCGGGAGGGCCTGGCCTTCCTAGTGCCCAGGCCACGGCTCTGAGGAGAAATCCGCGTTGGAGGGCACGCGTGAGGCCCTCGGCCTGAGGGCGCTGGTGCCACGCCGGGGGCGACTGGAAGGCTGGCTGGGCTCGCCTGCTTTGTCCAAAGGAGGCTGGCCAACCAGCCCAACCGGCCACCTGGGCCAGGCCCCTTTCAAGTGGACAAGATCCGGGGGAAAGGGCCCTGGGGCCTGCCGCCAAGTCCCCTGGGGCGTGTGCTGGGCCCCCTCAGAGGAGGGAGCCACCTGGCAACCTGTGTGCCAGACCTTAGATCTGGCGGCCTGCCACACCCGGCTCCCTGCCCTGCCCACGCCTGCCTCCATCCACTCCACGGAGGACGATGGTGTTGGCAGTGCGAGCGGAGATAGTCGTTAGAGACTTCACTTGGAGTTGTAGTCCAAGAGCATCACAGAGGAGCACTGAGCTTGGGCTCGGCCATTTATCCGCTTTGTAACCTGGCTGAGTTTTCTAGCCACTGTACCCAGTCTCTTCATCTAGCAAATGGTGCAAAGAACAACATTGACTACGTCGGGATGCTTTCAGGGTCATGTGAGTTAAGATATGTTCCAGCACAGAGTTTACATTCAGGGTGCAGTCCTTGGCTCAGTAGAAGTGTTCGCTGCTGTTCTTATGATTTTCATTATTTCACGTCCTTATCTTCCTCGTGAGTTCCCTGTCAAACCAACCACGATCCACGGTGTCAGCAGTTTGATTCCAGGTCCCTGCTTCAAGGCCTGCAGAGGGAACCTCGTGCTCATAACCTCCTGTTTTTCTCCCAGTCTCTGGAGGGATGCATTGACCTCTAGCTTGTCTGCACTGAGGCACGGAATGGGGTCCCACACCCAACCCCGCGTCTCCTCCTTTTCATATCTGATGCTTTGGGAAGACTGCTTACTGTTCACTCGGTGGACTATACTCCCTGACATGAGCAACGCACGGGAGAGAGGCGGTAGGAAACACTGATCCATGTAGGGCTCTGAGTTGACCATAACACAGAGTACAGTTGATCAAGGGCCGAGGTAGGGTTCCTTAAGGCAAAGATCTGCCGAGATGAGGGTGTTCTGATGTGACGCCGCCTGAAAATAAAGCAAACACATAAAAGCATATGTAGTGGTCAAAGGGAAAGCACGCCACTAAAAGAATTGATCCCATGAAATACACTATTCTATTTGTTTATGTATCAAATGACTGATAGGAAAGAGCCAGGCGTAGAGACAGTAGACTTGATCAATGTCATAGAGAATTCTTTTAACAGTTGTTCATGCCTTGTGTTCTACATCATTGATTAGGGGAGTATTTTCGTCTTTTCCTTTCCTAGTGTCTCCATCTTTCTCAACTTTTCCAGGAGACATATTTACATTATCCTCTAAAATGTTAGGGAAATTTTAAAAAAGTTATGACACATTGGAAGTTGTTGATTTTGTATATGGGAGGAGCACTAGATTGCAAGTGAATTAGTGATCATTAGAGTTTTAGTTTGGTAAAAGACGGTAGTTGGAGTTGATACCAGGATGTTTGTAACCCAGTTTTTACTTCATTATTTGGTGTAGTTTTCCAAATGCCAGAGCCGGTCATTTTTAATGTAATAACTTGTCTCATTTTAGAATATGTGTTCTTGGAGAGGGTGATGCAGGTAAGTAGAAAATAATTTAATGTAGTGACTTGTTTTTCTCCAATGGATCTCTTATAAACCCAACAGCCATATAGCATTCTTTTGTCCAAATGACCTGATGGCACTTTCTTAACTTTTCTTGCTGTGACTCTAGCAATCTAGGGTCACACCACCTTCTCTCTCCTAGTCATGCTTTCAGTTGTAAGAGTGATATTGTCAATAGTACAGTGAGCAATTGGCACACACTCTACTCTTTTCTTACATGTATATATATGTATATGTGTGTGTGTCTATATTTCTCAACTGCGAACTTTGGTAACATAATTGTTAAGGTGTGAACTATTTGCAGTGCACTTAACAACTGATGGCTACACATGATTGTGTAGTGACATCACGGTTAAAACCCTTCTTTGCAACATGTGGCCCCTTTCAGTTTTATTTTCAAGGAAAGGGTTCAATGACTTTTTTCTTTTGGAAGAAGAAAGACTTGCATTTCCATCTTAGAAAATCGAGAACTGGTTTCTTGCCTTTTTTCTTTTTTTGTCTTCAGCTCCTCGTCCTACTGGTTACTAATTCACATGTCCAGTCACTTCAGATTCATGGTGCTAACCCTTTGCCTTGTTCAAGGCTCTGACTTTAATTATTCCATAATCCCTTCTGTGAAGGAGGTTTCTCTCCACGCTCATCTAGCGAGGAAGGAACCGACCCTCCTTTATGTGAACTTGGAGACAGAGGCCAAGGTGAAGCCTCGGTGCCCCTCCACACCAGTGAGCTGCAGAAGGGCTGCAGAGTCCTGTGAATCTTTGGCTCCCCTCCTGGCTCCCTCCGGAGTTGGCATTGCCTGCACGGAGGAGCCCAGCTCCTTACAATCGAATTGGTGAAGTCTCCTGAAGCCGGCTGAAGGATAAGACTGGCCGGAAAGGACATCAGCAAGCAGTGTGCTCCAAAAGTGGGTGGCAGAAACACTCAGAAGAAGAAAACCTTTCCGTTTCTCTTGTTTTCTCTTTATCTTCTCTCCCTTCCTTTTCCTTTCCTTAGATGGTACAGAGCCTGTCCACCCCCCATGGTGGCTGTTTTTCTCCTCAGAGCCCCAGGACAGAGCTGTATCTCTTAGTTGTAGGTCAACCCATGGGGGTTCTTTGCCTGGAGTCCCACGGCAGTTTATTCACATCTCTTTCATTCAAATGATTTCAGTAGTGTAATTTATCTGTTTAGGCATATCTGTCTTCCTTGCAGACCCCCAACATTTCAAGACCTTTGGGCACATAGTAGATGCTTAAGTACTTGAGTGAATCCGTGAAGATCTTTTGTTGAATACGATCTAAATAAATACAATACCTACTCAGCACACGAATGCAGGCACTTGAGAGAGAGTTTGGTGTCTGCTGAAGCAGGCTGTGGACCAGCTTAGGGGCTCAGTGCCAAAGTGACCCAATAGATTTAGACAAAATGAACGAGATAATTAACTTCAATTTTGCAATTCATGGAGAACAGGAGCAGGATATCTAGGTGTGAATCGGGACTTGATCATTCTTGTTGCATCTTTGGAAAATCCAGTCCTTTTTCTTTCTATGGAAACGTGACTGGCCAAGAGAGTGAACGGAGGACTGGCTTTTAGAAAGGCAATTTTGTCACAGGAAGTCCTGGAGGAAAATACATGGAAGGAGAGCTGCTAGAAACATGGCAGAGACGTTTTGTGTAGAAACCCTAAAATGTGGGTTTACATGCTGTCTGAAAGAGTTGTAACCCAACTTTTCTCCACTACAGATTTGAGCAGCTTTTAAATATCTAGGCATACAAAAGGATTAGAAAGGAAAATAGATCCAACTGAAAGGAATTTCGGATGGAACAATGAAATGATGCTGAAGTGAGCCAGCGCACTGAAAAGAGTTTCAGAAAGACCTGCAGTCTCTAAAGGCAGTGGGCAATGTATCCATCAGGTTTCAAGTAGAAAGGGAAATGGGAACAATTGTCTGTCATCTCATGTCCAGGAGATGACAAGCAACAGTCTCTCAGAGAAGAAAAAGATTTCTTTCCAACCGGTCGAACCAGCCACCTGGGCCAGGCCCCTTTCAAGTGGACGAGTTCCAGAGGAGAGAGCCCCGGGGCCTGCCGCCAAGTTTCCTGGGGCGTGTGCTGGGCCCCCTCAGAGGACCAGGCAGCCTGGCAGCCTGTGTGCCAGAGCTGAGATCTGGCGGCCTCCCACACCCGGTTCCCTGTCCTGCCCCGTCCTCCCGAGGGAGGCCGATGGTCCTGGCAGTGGCGAGTGGGGTGGGGCTGGCTGTGAAGCTTTCCTGGGATGCCCCGGGAGAGGGCGCCGGGGGATGGGCTGCCCCTGGCCAGGTCTGAGGCACTGACCCAGCTCAGGGCTGTCGGGGGCGGAGAGAGAAGCCCCTCCGCCTCTTCCCTGAAGCTTCTTATGGCTGGCCAAATCCTTCACAAGACAGGTTCGCTGGAGAAAATAATACCCAGCTTCAGAACACGTGTACAGGGGAGAAACCCGCGAAACTGAGTCTCTCAACACAATGGCAGAGATTCTCCTCCTATCTCCAGCTGCAGACAAAGGAGGATGTTGGGGGTGCGGTTTGGGCATGTGAGACTGGAGAAGACAATTGTCATGGAGAGGGACATGTAGACGATTGGATTGTCTGAACCGGTTCCCCTGCAGTGGGGTCAGGCCCGGAAGGCACAGCACGGAGGTGACCATGAAGGGGCCTCTCCGTGGTGTGGCTGGCCCCGGGGGGCCGCGCCTGGGGATGGGGATGGAGGGGGGGAAGTGGGATGGCCTGTGAGTTGGCAGCAGTGGTGGATGCAGATACTCAGAGGTCAGGGATCTCTCACTCTTTCCCTGCCTGTCTGTCTGTCTGTCTCTCACTCTCTCTCTCTCTCTCTCTCTCTTTCTCTCTCGGGGACCTGAGGAGAAGAGGTGGGCGAGCCCTGCCCGCCTCGCCTACCTGCCTTCCTCTCCCCTGGCCCCTTCTTTCTCCGGCTGCTTTGAGTGCCCTGTGGGCTTGGGTTCAACCCCTGAGGCCAAGGGCGCATGCGCCACCCGCCACCGCCAGGGCCTAGGGCGGGCCTCGGGGGTCCTCAGTGAAGGCCCCGCCCGCCCGCCAGGCCAGGCCAGTCCCAGCTGAAGAAGGAACGCCAACGCCCTGCTGGACTTGGCTTCAGCTGTTGTCTCCCTCCCATCCCCCACTTGCAATCAGCTGGCCGGCCGCTTCCCTTCTTTGGAAGCGGTGGTCTGGACCTGGTGGCCAAAGGCCGACTGGGGTGCCAGGTCAAGGCTCTGCCTCGGCCAGCTGCTTTTGCCCGGGCCTCATTTCTTCCTGGAAAGGCAAAACCACGGCCTCACCCCACGCCCGCACTTGTCGACTCCAGCCAGGTGGAGGAAAGGCTCTGTGGAATCCGAAGGGCCGAGACAGGCTTATGGCCAAGCAGTGAGTGAGGCCCCAGCAGGCCGCCGGCTTGGGGAGCCGCTGCCACACGGGCAGGCCCTTCCGGCGACGGGTCCCAGCATCATCTCTGGAGTCGGGAGGGCCTGGCCTTCCTAGTGCCCAGGCCACGGCTCTGAGGAGAAATCCGCGTTGGAGGGCACGCGTGAGGCCCTCGGCCTGAGGGCGCTGGTGCCACGCCGGGGGCGACTGGAAGGCTGGCTGGGCTCGCCTGCTTTGTCCAAAGGAGGCTGGCCAACCAGCCCAACCGGCCACCTGGGCCAGGCCCCTTTCAAGTGGACAAGATCCGGGGGAAAGGGCCCTGGGGCCTGCCGCCAAGTCCCCTGGGGCGTGTGCTGGGCCCCCTCAGAGGAGGGAGCCACCTGGCAACCTGTGTGCCAGACCTTAGATCTGGCGGCCTGCCACACCCGGCTCCCTGCCCTGCCCACGCCTGCCTCCATCCACTCCACGGAGGACGATGGTGTTGGCAGTGCGAGCGGAGATAGTCGTTAGAGACTTCACTTGGAGTTGTAGTCCAAGAGCATCACAGAGGAGCACTGAGCTTGGGCTCGGCCATTTATCCGCTTTGTAACCTGGCTGAGTTTTCTAGCCACTGTACCCAGTCTCTTCATCTAGCAAATGGTGCAAAGAACAACATTGACTACGTCGGGATGCTTTCAGGGTCATGTGAGTTAAGATATGTTCCAGCACAGAGTTTACATTCAGGGTGCAGTCCTTGGCTCAGTAGAAGTGTTCGCTGCTGTTCTTATGATTTTCATTATTTCACGTCCTTATCTTCCTCGTGAGTTCCCTGTCAAACCAACCACGATCCACGGTGTCAGCAGTTTGATTCCAGGTCCCTGCTTCAAGGCCTGCAGAGGGAACCTCGTGCTCATAACCTCCTGTTTTTCTCCCAGTCTCTGGAGGGATGCATTGACCTCTAGCTTGTCTGCACTGAGGCACGGAATGGGGTCCCACACCCAACCCCGCGTCTCCTCCTTTTCATATCTGATGCTTTGGGAAGACTGCTTACTGTTCACTCGGTGGACTATACTCCCTGACATGAGCAACGCACGGGAGAGAGGCGGTAGGAAACACTGATCCATGTAGGGCTCTGAGTTGACCATAACACAGAGTACAGTTGATCAAGGGCCGAGGTAGGGTTCCTTAAGGCAAAGATCTGCCGAGATGAGGGTGTTCTGATGTGACGCCGCCTGAAAATAAAGCAAACACATAAAAGCATATGTAGTGGTCAAAGGGAAAGCACGCCACTAAAAGAATTGATCCCATGAAATACACTATTCTATTTGTTTATGTATCAAATGACTGATAGGAAAGAGCCAGGCGTAGAGACAGTAGACTTGATCAATGTCATAGAGAATTCTTTTAACAGTTGTTCATGCCTTGTGTTCTACATCATTGATTAGGGGAGTATTTTCGTCTTTTCCTTTCCTAGTGTCTCCATCTTTCTCAACTTTTCCAGGAGACATATTTACATTATCCTCTAAAATGTTAGGGAAATTTTAAAAAAGTTATGACACATTGGAAGTTGTTGATTTTGTATATGGGAGGAGCACTAGATTGCAAGTGAATTAGTGATCATTAGAGTTTTAGTTTGGTAAAAGACGGTAGTTGGAGTTGATACCAGGATGTTTGTAACCCAGTTTTTACTTCATTATTTGGTGTAGTTTTCCAAATGCCAGAGCCGGTCATTTTTAATGTAATAACTTGTCTCATTTTAGAATATGTGTTCTTGGAGAGGGTGATGCAGGTAAGTAGAAAATAATTTAATGTAGTGACTTGTTTTTCTCCAATGGATCTCTTATAAACCCAACAGCCATATAGCATTCTTTTGTCCAAATGACCTGATGGCACTTTCTTAACTTTTCTTGCTGTGACTCTAGCAATCTAGGGTCACACCACCTTCTCTCTCCTAGTCATGCTTTCAGTTGTAAGAGTGATATTGTCAATAGTACAGTGAGCAATTGGCACACACTCTACTCTTTTCTTACATGTATATATATGTATATGTGTGTGTGTCTATATTTCTCAACTGCGAACTTTGGTAACATAATTGTTAAGGTGTGAACTATTTGCAGTGCACTTAACAACTGATGGCTACACATGATTGTGTAGTGACATCACGGTTAAAACCCTTCTTTGCAACATGTGGCCCCTTTCAGTTTTATTTTCAAGGAAAGGGTTCAATGACTTTTTTCTTTTGGAAGAAGAAAGACTTGCATTTCCATCTTAGAAAATCGAGAACTGGTTTCTTGCCTTTTTTCTTTTTTTGTCTTCAGCTCCTCGTCCTACTGGTTACTAATTCACATGTCCAGTCACTTCAGATTCATGGTGCTAACCCTTTGCCTTGTTCAAGGCTCTGACTTTAATTATTCCATAATCCCTTCTGTGAAGGAGGTTTCTCTCCACGCTCATCTAGCGAGGAAGGAACCGACCCTCCTTTATGTGAACTTGGAGACAGAGGCCAAGGTGAAGCCTCGGTGCCCCTCCACACCAGTGAGCTGCAGAAGGGCTGCAGAGTCCTGTGAATCTTTGGCTCCCCTCCTGGCTCCCTCCGGAGTTGGCATTGCCTGCACGGAGGAGCCCAGCTCCTTACAATCGAATTGGTGAAGTCTCCTGAAGCCGGCTGAAGGATAAGACTGGCCGGAAAGGACATCAGCAAGCAGTGTGCTCCAAAAGTGGGTGGCAGAAACACTCAGAAGAAGAAAACCTTTCCGTTTCTCTTGTTTTCTCTTTATCTTCTCTCCCTTCCTTTTCCTTTCCTTAGATGGTACAGAGCCTGTCCACCCCCCATGGTGGCTGTTTTTCTCCTCAGAGCCCCAGGACAGAGCTGTATCTCTTAGTTGTAGGTCAACCCATGGGGGTTCTTTGCCTGGAGTCCCACGGCAGTTTATTCACATCTCTTTCATTCAAATGATTTCAGTAGTGTAATTTATCTGTTTAGGCATATCTGTCTTCCTTGCAGACCCCCAACATTTCAAGACCTTTGGGCACATAGTAGATGCTTAAGTACTTGAGTGAATCCGTGAAGATCTTTTGTTGAATACGATCTAAATAAATACAATACCTACTCAGCACACGAATGCAGGCACTTGAGAGAGAGTTTGGTGTCTGCTGAAGCAGGCTGTGGACCAGCTTAGGGGCTCAGTGCCAAAGTGACCCAATAGATTTAGACAAAATGAACGAGATAATTAACTTCAATTTTGCAATTCATGGAGAACAGGAGCAGGATATCTAGGTGTGAATCGAGACTTGATCATTCTTGTTACATCTTTGGAAAACCCAGCCCTTTTTCTTTCTATGGATATTTGACTCATCCCAAGCAGCTGCCTTATTGGTATTTATGGGTAGATCAAATTGAAAAGAAAACCCAGAATAGTATTATGACTAGCCTTAGGGAATATCTTTATAATATAAAAGAACAAAAGTCGGAGTTAGAGCAAAGATTGAAAGTCAAATTTACTGAAAATTCCCTGTCTCCTCGCTCCTACACTCCCTTATATCCCCAACTCCCTGTCCCTGACTCCCAAGAATATCTTTTGGATTTCTGGGTCCCTGGCCCAAATCCTCCCCTTCAAGTCTTATCTCCTCAGTCACCTCCTCAGCCAGTTCCCTTAGGTCCCAGGACTCCAACTTCTCCGCAGTTCATCCAGCTGCCTGTTTTATCTTCTCTCACTGTTGAAGATTTACAGGGGGCGCTTAGGCCTGACCTCCAAGCAAGGGGCATACAGGTTACTTGTGTAAATGTTATAAACCAAGAAATAAATTTAGTAGAAACACCCAGGAAGGGCAAGAAGGTTCGTTTTGCTGTGTCTTACAACTCCTCCTACTTTCCAGGGCTCTGTAATCAGGGTCTGTCAGCTTCAGACATTCCTATGCAGTATCCACTGAGGATGTATCCTGGACCTCCGCTGCAGAGAATTCATGTCCCCTGGACAGCAGCTGATCTTTTAAATTATGAAACTCTCCTGCCTCCATTGCCAGAAGACCCTACTAAATTTAGAGAAGAATTAGAAAGATTAGTGGCTATTCATAGCCCCACCCACCGAGACCTTGACTGGCTGCTAAGGGGCGTTCTTCCATCCCATGACTACACTGTAGTTATCAGACAGGCCAGACGACCCCCTAGCAAAAACCCCCCTCATAGAGGAAATACATGGCCAGACCCTCTCCCAGACCCTCCTGCAGATGACCAGGAAGTGGCACAGCTACAGGCTGATATTCAAGGTTTAATAGGAGCGATTCTAGAGGTGTTTCCTCCTAAAGTTAATCGGTCAAAAATTGAATTATGCACTCAGAACGAGGGGGAACAACATAAAGCTTTTGTTGAACGGTTTACTCAGACTTTCCAAAGGCACACTGCATTGAATCTAGAAACTCCAGAGCATAAGAATCTCCTAATTTCTGCTTTAGTTGGAAATTTTCTTCCTGATATAAAGAAACAAATTCAAAACAGTGTGGTTGTTTGGGCAGGGCAACCATTAAGTGTAATAATGGAGGCTGCTACACAATTCTTTGAAAATTGTCAGAAAGAAAGCAAAAAAAAATAAAAATAATTAAAGACAACTCTTCTTGCTTTGCAAATTGAATCTTTTGAAAAGCAAAAATTCAACCCTGAAAGTAAACTAAAGCCCACTCAGAGGTCTCCCTATTTGCCTTCAGACAATTATAGGTATTGCAAGAAACCAAGGCATTGGAAAAGGGCGTGTGCCGCTCTTAAGAGAAGGGAAAGTTTTGTGGGAGATCGGGATTTGGCCACCCTGAAATCTATCTCTTTACCTTGGTTGTTTTTTCTAGGGACATTTGACTTCCCCCACTAACTTCCTAAAGAATTTGACATAGTGGCTCCTTCCTGGAACAGATCTATCATGATGGCTGTGAAGATAATGTAGGGTAAATGTTACAATAGGAAAGGCACCAACAAGCCCCTCTTATCAGAAGTTCTGTCTCTCTGGCCACATTCTCTGGATGACCCTGCGAAGAGTTGCCAGACAATCATTTACATTTACAAGGGAAATTTCCATTTGTAAAGGTATCTCCCTCTCTGTTTGGAGAAGAGAGGGGGATGAGCTCATTTCAAGTGACTTATCAATGTAGAAGGTGAGGCCTTGAGCTACATAATAAACCTTACTCTTGTTTACTGTGCTTTAGTGGTAATCTCCTGTAACTGACTCCCCCCACCCCCAAAATCCTCCTTTGTCATTGGCTGAAAATTATATTTAAGACGAGAATTTCTGCTATTGTGTTGAGAAACGCAGTGTCCCTGCTTTCTCCCATGTATACATGTTATTAAACTTGGTATTATTTTCTCCTGCTAACCTGTCTTGTTGATTATTTGGCCAGCCAGAAGAACCTTAAGGGAAAGGGCAGAGGGAGATTCTCTCTCTTCCGCTGACAGTTTAAAAAATGTTCCCGCTTGACCCCAGCACCACCAAAAGGCTCATTTTTCTCTACCTGAGGGGCATTTCTTCCTCAAATGATGGGGTCAGCCGATCCTTAGTCGCACTCCTGAGCCTACAGTTAAACTTAAAATAGAGGTTCGAAAACTGGATTTCTTAATTGACACTGGTGCGACATTCTCTACTATCCGTTCAAAGGATTTATCTCTACCTGTTACCTCTGATTCTATCAAGCTGTTTGAGTCTCTAGACAGCCTATTTCACTGCCCATATCTAAGCCCACTCCAATATATTTAGGCCCCCTTAACACTCATCATGCTTTTTTAGTTTCTGACTGTTCACCAGCAAACCTCTTTGGCTGAGATTTGTTATGTAAATTCAATGCCACTATAAATTGTAATGAAAAAGGTGTTTTTATCTCCTTGCCTTCTGACCAAGCCCCAAGTCTCCTACTTTCCATGATGGAAACTTGTCCTGATTTAAATCCTTCTGAGGAAGATGAGTCTTTAAAGAATGTCCCAACCAGTCTTTGGGCTACACATGCAAATGAGGTACGATTGTTGCTTAGTGCTGAGCCCGTGCACGTTACTTGGAAAAAAAATAAACCATTTCCATCAGTAGCCCAATACCCGCTCTCCAGAGATGCCGAGCGAGGAATTCAACCCATAATAGACTCCCTTTTGCAACAGGGTGTACTAGCTTTTACTTCCTTGCCCTGTAACACTCCAATCTTGCCAGTAAAAAAGGAAGGCAAATTTGACTCAGACGGGAACCAAATCTATAGATTTGTACAAGACCTCAGAGCCATAAACTCTTTTGTAATTCCTCGGCATCCTGTGGTCCCTAATCCAGCTGTCATCCTGACCTCAATACCTGCTGATGCAGCCTGCTTTACAGTAGTTGACCTCTGCTCAGCTTTCTTTTCAATCCCATTACACCCTGACTCACAATTTCTTTTCACATTTACATTTAAAGGGAGACAATTTACATGGACTCGAATACCTCAGGGATATTGTGAGTCCCCCTCAATATTTTCCCAGGTCCTTAAAGCTGACTTGGATTCTGTAGTCTTTACTCAAAGCTCCACTCTTGTTCAATATGTTGATGACCTTTTACTCTGTAATCCAACTAAGCAGGGGGCTCTTACAGATTCGCTCATTCTCCTGAAAGCCCTAGCTGAACGAGGCCATAAAGCCTCCAGGTTTAAACTTCAGTGGGTGCAAATGACTGTTACCTACTTAGGGCATGAGATATCTCAAGGCATTCAAAAGCTAACGCCCAAACGCCTTGAGTCAATTTTATCCATCCATCTCCCCAAAACAAAGAAACAGCTACGTAAATTTCTAGGAGCTGCTGGTTACTGCTGCCAATGGATTCCTAATTTTGCAGCCCTTGCTAAACCTCTGTATTCTCTTCTCCCAGATATCACCCCAGAGCCTATTTCCTGGCCCTCAGAGGCATTAAATTCCTTAGAGGCCTTAAAAATATCTTTGTCCATGCCTCCAGCTCTTGGCTTACCTAATTTTGACAAGCCTTTTCATCTATACTGTCATGAAAATAATGAAATTGCTACAGGCATTCTAGGGCAATCTTTTGCCTCTCAAATACGTCCTATAGCATATTTCTCATGCCAACTAGACCCTGTGGCATCAGGCATGCCCCCATGCTTACGTGCGGTGGCTGCAGCTGCCACCCTGATTGATAAGGCCAGTACTCTTACATTAGGCTCTCCCATTCACCTCTATGTCCCACATTCTGTGTCAGCTATTTTGCAAGTTCATAGGACACAACACGTCTCTACACGGCGACAGACCACCTATGAGCAGGCTCTTTTAACTAACCCTTCCATCATCTTACATCGTTGCAACACTTTAAATCCAGCTACTTTACTGCCCCTTCCTGATGATGGAGAGCCCCACTCCATTCCACATGATTGCCTTGCAACTATAGAAATGGTCTCAAAGCCATGAGAGGATCTCTCAGACATCCCTTTAGACAATCCAGACTTACTTCTGTTTTGTGACGGCTCCTGTAAACGAAATTCCCGGGGAACCATAATAACTGGTTATGCCATAGTTTCCCCACATGAAACTCTTGAAGCTTATTCTTGGCCCACCATAAGATCAGCCCAAGCTGCTGAACTCATAGCTCTTACTAGGGCCTGCACATTAACAAAAGAAAAAACTGCCACTATTTACACAGACTCCAAATAGGCTTTTGGAGTCTGCCATGTTGTTGGCACAATTTGGAAATCCCGTAGATTCTTAACCTCTGCAAGAACTCCTATTGCTAATGGACACTTAATTACAGCCTTATTACAAGTTATTCACTTTCCTTCAAAAATTGCCATTGTTCATTGTTCAGCCCATACTAAGGAGACCGATGTCATATCTTTAGGAAATGACAGGGCTGACAGAGCTGCTAAACATGCAGCTCACTATATACCCCCTTATCCGTTTTCCACCCAATTTTTAAACCTGCCTTTATCCCTGACTGATGTTATTAACTATCAGGCAAATGCCCCACAATCTGAAAAAGACAATTGGATACAAAAGGGTGCCACACAATTATCAGATGGATTATACATTGGACCAAATGGACTTCCAGTAGCTCCTTTTCTTTTGACTTTTTGGCTTGCACTTATCTCCCACCAAATGGGACATATGTGCAAACGGGGGATAGCTAAAGAACTAAAAGACAATTGGTTTTACCCTGGCATCCATAAAATTTCTGACCAAATCACCTCCCAGTGCACAACTTGCAAATCTTCCCAAGTTTCTGGGAGAAATCGGTGTGATCCAGGAAGTCCTCCCAGGCCCATGCTGCCTTTTGAGGCACTCCAAATGGATTTTATGGACTTGCCCTCAGCTTTAGGTTACTCTCACTGTTTGGTTATTGTCTGCATGTTTAGTAGATGGACTGAATGCTATCCGACCAGACATGCAGATGCCACAACAGTGGTAAAGAAATTAATAACTGAAGTTATTCCTCGCTTTGGCATTCCTTTATAGATTGAACCAGACCAAGGAACTTACAGCATAGATAAACCACTTGCTTGCAAAAACTCTGGGATATTCATTAAAATTTCATACCCCATATCACCCTCAGTCATCAGGGCAAGTGGAACATAAAAATCTAGATATAAAAAGAACTCTAGGAAAAGTCTGTCAAGAAACTGGACTTAAATGGCCAGAATCTCTGCCCTTGGCCCCTATGAAGATTCAAAATACTCCAAACAAAAAGCATGGACTGACTCATTTGAAATAGTTTTTGGATGTCTGATGCCTTCTGGCGTCTCTAAACCTTCAATTCCTGGATTAAATGACTATTATGGGAACTTAAGTGAACAATTTGATGCTATGACTAGTTATATACAAAAATTAACTAGTATACTTGAAGCATATCGTCAACAGGTAAAAGAGGCGTGGCCCCCACCTTCTGACAAGCCTTGCCATCCCTTTCGACCAGGAGACCGGGTGTACATCAAGGTCTTTAGAAGAAAACACGCACTGTCACCTCGCTGGGAAGGACCTTATGAAGCCTTACTGACGACCTGCACTGCCATCAAAATAAAAAAAAAATCTTCCTGGATCCATGCAAGCCACACCAAAATCACCCAGAACATCACTCTCAAGACAACTGAGAGATAATCCCCACAAGTGACCTTAAACTAAGGATTTTGAAGGTCAAAACCCAGGCCCCAGAAGCAGCCGACATCACGAAGTAGACAGCTCTTCCCAAGATCACGGATCAAGAAAACCTACTTTGACCCATTTCCTCCCCCTTGCTTTAAAACTCAGGATATATATACACACTCACACACACAAACTATTAGTGGATATATATATATATATATATATATTTTTATTGATAATTTAATGGTTTCTAACATTGTGAAATTTTGGGTTGTACATTTTTGTTTGTCCATCACCCCATATATGACTCCCTTCACCCCTTGTGCCCACCCCCCACCCCCACTGCCCAGGTAACCACAGTCCAGTTTTCTCTGTCCATGTGTTGGTTTATATTCCACATATGAGTGAGATCATACAGTGTTTGTCTTTCTCTTTCTGGCTTATTTCACTTAACATAATACGCTCCAGGCCCATCCATGTTGTTGCAAATGGGACGATTTTGTCTTTTTTTATGGCTGAGTAGTATTCCATTGTATATATATACCACATTTTCTTAATCCAATCGTCAGTCGAGGGACACTTAGGTTGCTTCCACTTCTTGGCTATGGTGAATAATGCTGCAATGAACATAGGGGTGCATAAGCCTCTTTGGATTGTTGATTTCAGGTGCATTGGATAGATTCCCAGTAGTGGGATGGCTGGATCATAGGGCATCTCTATTTTTAATTCTTTGAGGAATCTCCATACCGTTTTCCATAGAGGCTGTACCAATTTGCATTCCCACCAGCTGTGTATGAGGGTTCCTGTTTCTCCACATCCTCTCCAACATTTGTTGTTTTTTGTCTTGGTGATTATAGCCATTCTAACGGGCGTGAGGTGGTATCTTAGTGTTGTTTTGATTTGCATTTCCCTGATGATTAGTGATGTTGAGCATCTTTTCATGTGCCTATTGGCCATCTGTATATCTTCCTTGGAGAAGTGTCTGTTCATTTCCTCTGCCCATTTTTTGATCGGGTTGTTTGTTTTTTTTGTTGTTCAATTGTGTGAGTTCTTTATATATTATGGAGATCAACCCCTTGTCAGATGTATGTTTTGCAAATATTCTCTCCCAGCTGGTTGGTTGTTTGTTCATCTTGATTCTGGTTTCATTTGTCTTATAAAAGCTCTTTAGTCTGATAAAGTCCCACTTGTTTATTTTTTCTTTAGTTTCCCTAGTCTGGGTAGGCATGTCATCCGAAAAGATTCCTTTAAACCCAATGTCAAATAGCGTGTTGCCTATATTTTCTTCTATGAGTTTTATAGTTTCAGGTCTCATCTTCAGGTCTTTGATCCATTTTGAGTTAATTTTTGTGAATGGCGATAGCACATGGTCCACTTTCATTCTTTTGCATGTGGATGTCCAGTTTTCCCAACACTATTTATTGAAGAGACTTTCCTTTCTCCATTGCATGTCCTTAGCACCTTTGTCGAAAATTAGCTGTCCGTATATGTGTGGTTTTATTTCTGGGCTTTCAATTCTGTTCCATTGATCTGTGTGTCTGTTTTTGTACCAGTACCATGCTGTTTTGATTACTATTGCTTTGTAGTATGTTTTGAAGTCAGGAATTGTGATGCCTCCTGCTTTGTTCGTTTTCTTTAGGATTTCTTTAGCTATTCGGGGTCTTTTGTTGCCCCATATAAATTTCAGTATTCTTTTTTCTATTTCTGTGAAGAATGTCATTGGGATTCTGATTGGGATTGCATTGAATCTGTAGATTGCTTTAGGTAATATAGACATTTTAACTATGTTTATTCTTCCAATCCACGTGCATGGGATATCTTTCCATTTCTTTATGTCATCGTAGATTTCCCTCAATAATGTCTTGTAGTTCTCATTGTATAGGTCCTTCACCTCCTTGGTAAGATTTATTCCTAGGTATTTTATTCTTTTTGATGCAATTGTAAATGGTATTATCTTTTTGAGCTCTCTTTCTGTTAGTTCATTATTAGCATATAGAAATGCAACTGATTTTTGTAGATTGATTTTGTACCCTGCAAATTTGCTGTAGTTGTTGATTGTTTCTACCAGTTTTCCAACAGATTCTGTAGGGTTTTCTATATATACAATCATGTCATCTGCAAATAGTGAGAGTTTCACTTCTTCGTTACCTATTTGGATTCCTTTTATTCCTTTTTCTTGCCTAATTGCTCTGGCCGAAACCTCCAGTACTATGTTGAACAGGAGTGGTGAGAGTGGGCAGCCCTGCCTCGTTCCTGTTCTCAGAGGAATGGCTTTCAGTCTTTCCCCGTTGAGTATGATGTTAGCTGTGGGTTTGTCATATATGGCCTTTATTATGTTGAGGTACTTTCCTTCTATTCCCATTTTATTGAGAGTTTTTATCATAAATGGATGTTGTATCTTGTCAAATGCCTTCTCTGCGTCTATTGAGACGATCATGTGGTTTTTATTCTTTGTTTTGTTGATGTGATGTATCACTTTGATTGATTTGCGGATGTTGAACCATCCCTGCGTCTCTGGTATAAATCCCACTTGATCATGGTGTATGATCTTTTTAATATATTGTTGTATTCGGTTTGCCAATATTTTGTTGAGGATTTTTGCATCAATGTTCATCAGCGATATTGGCCTGTAATTTTCTTTCTTTGTATTGTCTTTGTCTGGTTTTGGTATCAGGGTGATGTTGGCCTCATAGAATGATTCAGGAAGTGTTCCATCTTCCTCTATTTTTTGGAATAGTTTGAGGAGGATGGGTATTAAATCTTCTTTGAATGTTTGGTAAAATTCACTGGAGAAGCCATCTGGTCCTGGACTTTTATTTTTTGGGAGGTTTTTGATTACTATTTCAATCTCTTTACTTGTGATTGGTCTATTCAGATTCTCCATTTCTTCTTGGTTCAACTTTGGGAGGTTGTATAAGTCTAAGAATTTATCCATTTCTTCTAGATTGTCCAATTTGTTGGCATATAATTTCTCATAGTATTCTCTTATAATCCTCTGTATTTCCATGGTATCCGTTGTAATTTCTCCTCTTTCATTTCTAATTTTATTTACTTGAGCCTTTTCTCTTTTTTTCTTAGTTAGCCTGGCTAAGGGTTTGTCTATTTTGTTTATCTTCTCGAAGAACCAACTCTTTGTTTCATTAATCCTTTCTACTGTTTTTTTGGTCTCAATATCATTTATTTCTGCTCTGATTTTTATTATTTCTCTCCTTCTGCTGGCTTTGGGCTTTGTTTGTTCTTCTTTTTCTAGTTCTGTTAGGTGTAATTTAAGGTTGCCTATTAGGGCTTTTTCTTGTTTGTTAAGGTGGGCTTGTATCGCTATGAGTTTCCCTCTCAGGACCGCTTTTGCTGCGTCCCATATGGTTTGATATGGCATGTTATCATTTTCGTTTGTTTCCAGATAGTTTTTGATTTCTCCTTTAATTTCATCAATGATCCATTGGTTGTTCAGTAGCATGTTGTTTAATCTCCACATTTTTGTCACTTTCCCAGTTTTTTTTTCCTGGTTCATTTCCAGTTTCATAGCCTTATGGTCTGAAAAGATGCTTGTTATGATTTCAATCTTCTTAAATTTATTGAGGCTTGCTTTGTTTCCCAACATATGGTCTATCCTAGAGAATGTTCCATGCATGCTTGAGAAGAATATGTAGTCAGCTGTTTTTGGGTGGAGTGCTCTGTATATGTCTACTAGGTCCATCTCGTCCAGTTTTTCATTTAAGTCTAATATTTCTTTATTAACTTTTTGTCTGGATGATCTATCCATTGCTGTAAGTGGGGTGTTAAGATCCCCTACTATTATTGTGTTGTTGTTGATTTCTCCTTTTAGGTTTGTTAATAGTTGTTTTATGTACATTGGTGCTCCTATGTTGGGTGCATATATATTTATAAGTGATATGTCTTCTTGATGGAGTGTCCCTTTTATCATTATATATTTCCCTTCTTTGTCTTTCTTAACCTGTTTTATCTTGAAGTCTACTTTGTCTGATATGAGTATGGCAACACCTGCTTTCTTTTGTTTGCCATTAGCTTGGAGTATTGTCTTCCATCCTTTCACTCTGAGCCGGTGCTTGTCTTTAGTGCTAAGATGTGTTTCCTGAAGGCAGCATATTGTTGGGTCTTGCTTTTTAATCCATCCTGCCACTCTGTATCTTTTGATTGGAGAGTTCAATCCATTTACATTTAGGGTAATTATTGAAATATGAGGGTTGAATGTTGCTGTTTTGTCACTTATTTTCTGGTTCTTTTACATTTCCTTTGTTTCTTGTCCCATTTGTTTTGGACTGCCAATTCAGTTTGGTTGTTCTGTCTTATTATTCTTCTAGTTTTCTCTTTGTTTATCATATGTGGTTTTAATTTGATTATTTGTTTAGTGGTTACCTTGAGGTTTGGGCGAAAAATCTTCTGTATGAGATAGTCCATTATCTGATAGCCTCCTATTTCCTTATACTAAGTCAATTCAGTCACTTTCCTCTTCCCCTTCTAAGTTGCTCTTGTTATACCTTATTCTATCTTGTGTTGTGGCTGTGTGTTTACAGTGATGAGGTTAAATTTATTTTTGGTGAATTTCTTCCTTTGATCTTTGAGTTTAGTATTTAAGTGGTTGCTAACCTATTCCGGTAAAGATCTACTATTTCTCTGATTTTGTCTACCTACTTTTCTCCTTACTCCAAGCTTTGTGTTCCCTTTCTCTTCTTGTTTTCAGGCCTGAGGGCCTTCTTGAGTATTTCTTGTAGTGGCGGTCTCGTGGCCATGAACTCCCTTAGCTTTTGTTTATCTGGGAGAGTTACTATTTCTCCATCATATTTGAAGGATATTTTTGCTGGATAGAGTATTCTTGGCTGAAAGTTTTTGTCTTTTAGTATTTTGAATATATCATTCCAGTCTCTTCTAGCCTGAAAAGTTTCTGTTGAGAAATCCGCTGAGAGCCTGATGGGAGTTCCTTTGTACGTTATTTTTTGTTTTTGTCTAGCTGCCCTTAATATTGTTTCTTTGTCGTTGACCCTGGCTAGCCTTACCACTAGGTGTCGTGGTGAAGGCCTTTGTCTGTTAATATATATAGGAGTCCTGTTGGCTTCACTTACTGGTATTTCCTGCTCCTTCCCCAGATTTGGGAAATTTTCAGCTATTATTTCCTTGAATAGGCTCTCTGTTCCTCTTTCCCTCTCCTCTCCCTCAGGAATACCTATAATTCTTATGTTACATTTTCTAATAGAGTCCGATATTTTTCGGAGTCTTTCTTCATTTCTTTTTAGTCTTAGTTCTCTCTCTTCTTCCATCTGGAGTATATCTGTATTCGTATCCTCTAAAGTACTAATTCTTTCCTCCATATTGTCAGCTCTGTTCTTTAAAGATTCCAGATTCTCCTTTATCTCCTCCATTGTGTTCTTCATCTCCATCAGCCCTGATAGGTTTTTCTTTATGATTTCAATCTCTTTTGTGAAGAAACTCCTAATCTCATTTAATTGTTTGTCTGTGTTGTCTCGTATTTCGTTGAGTGTTTTTATGATAGCTATTTTGAAATCTCTGTCATTTAGTTTATGGATTTCTGTGTCTTCGGGGTTGATTTCTGGGTGCTTGTCATTTTGTTTCTGGTCTGGTGATTTCATATATTTTTGCATTGTGGTTCCTGTGTTGGTTTTGATTATCCTCATCCTGGAAGTCTCTGGTTGCAATTTCCACCTGCCGCCACTGTCTGGTGGTAAAGGGCTGTGTAGTCTAAGCCCCCTGCACTCTGCCCCAGTTTTTCTGCTGCGATCCGCAGTTTTGTTTTGTTTTGTTTTGTGTCTTTTCCCCACTGCGATCCACGGGTCCAGTCCAGTTTATTCAGGTCTGCCTCGGACCGCTAGATCTGGTCGAGCTGCAGACTCCGGGTTGCGGGGAGGGGGGAGCTCTCTCTTTTGCCCTCTGGGTCCCTGACGTGGGAGGCTTCTCGTTTGCCCCTCTTCATCCGCTCTCTGGGTTGCTCAGATGTTGATGGTAGCCCTGTGGCTCCTCTGAGCCCTCTGTGCGGGAGTTTCCCACTGGCTGAGAGAGCCCGAAGAGCTACAGTTTCCCGCCGAGGGCCGCCCCTCCCCCCTCTCTGGGAGCCGCGCGGACCGGATCGCTGATCTGATGGGGAGGGAGCGGAGTTCTCCTTACCTCTCCCCACTTCCTCCGGGGGCCCAGCACGTTCCGCTCTCAGATGTGCGGCAGTGTGGATACCTCCGCTCCAGCTTTTCACTGTCTGGGATTCCGTTGTTGGTCTGTGGCTGTTACTTTTGTTGTATTTTGTGGGGGAAGAATTCACGGGAAAGCTCACTCCGCCATGATGCTGACGTCACTCCCTATATATATATTTTTAATCATTTATTAGAAAGCTGACTGGAGAGTGCTGGTCTCTATCTGTCCCTCTTCCCCTCTCTAAGTCTCTGCTATGGGCTCTTTTCCAATCTGTGTCTTGCTTTTACTAACCCTCTCCTTTTCAACAGGTCGGGCACAGACCAAACACCCCCTTATGCCAGTTTACCAAGCCCTAGCCACACTAACTAATCAATCTGACTGTTGGTTATGTCAACAGCTAGATAGTGCAAAAGAACCTGAACTAGTCTTTGTTCCTGCTGATATGAACACCTGGTGGACTAAGTATGGAAAATGGATGAATAACAGAGTATGGTATCCGCAACAAGGGAAACTTCACTCTGCTTCGTCTCCTGGTGAGTCACTTGGGCCCCAGAAAGACTACTTAAAAAGTCAAAGACTGTCCCTTGCCCAAGTACAAGCAATAAGTGAAAGTTTTTCCCTCTGCATTGAAAGTAAACATAGCGCTGGACCTTTCCTGGGTGACATACCGAGACAATATTGCAGTCAAACTCTGTGGTTTGATTCCGCAGGTGGCATCTTCAGAACTCTCAAGGGAATTGTAAGTGACTCTATCACTACTCCCTCTGGCACAAACATTTGCCAAATCACCAAGTGCTCTGGATGGCTTATGAGCCACCCGTGTGCAACTTGGGGTATCGCAGCTATCCGCATGGTTAAGCTGCCCAATGCCACAGACTATAAATGGGTGGATCAAAGATCTGGACTCACCTGGTCAGGTGACAAGACCAGGCTTTATAGCTGCCAAAATCAGACTGCAGGCCTCCTCTACCAGCTATTCTGCAATCTGTTCTGTTCTCGCAGACTGACAGGAGCTCATGGGAAATGGAGATGTTTAGGTAGTAACAGTGCAAGTGGCACAGATCATGAAATAGTCCAGATCCTGGGAACTACAGACTCAATTCTAACTTTGTCTTTAAACTACACTGGTCTTTTCATTTTATGCGGCAACAAAGTGTATAAAGGATTCCCATCTAATTGGTCAGGACGATGCGGACTTGGATACCTGGCTCCTTCTGTCACCAAACACTCCACCTTAAATGCTAGCCAAATTACAAACCTGGGTTCGTTTGTTCATAAGATTGTGCCACATAAACGTGCCAGTTGAGAAATCGTGGAAAATCCACTTGTATATCGCAACTCCAAGTTCTTTTCAGCCTTGAGAGTCCTATTCCCCAGCTTTGGAGACTGTGAGTTGGAAAAGGCAACCTTAAATCTCTCTATGGTAATGGAGCAAGAGTTCAACACCACCATGCAAACCTTGAACATACTCCAGTCAGGTATTAACAGCCTAGAATCTGTGGTGCCCCAAAATTGACGTGCTCTGGATGTACTCACTGCCCAGCAAGGAGGAGCATGTGCAATCATTGGAGAAAAATGTTGCTTTTATGTGAATCAAACAGGTCAAGTAATATCTAACTTAAATCTATTAAAAGAGAAGATTGACATTTTTCATCAGATAAACGAAGCTCACACATTTTATTGGACTGACTTATTTCCAGGATTGGGGGACTGGTTTAATGGGGTGTGGGGAAATGTGCTCCAATTTGTTCTTTTCTGCTTGTTCATCCTCATCCTAATCTGCGTTCTTTTCTCTCTTTGCAGACTTCTTATCACTGAGATACTAAAACGATTTCTCTCTCCACAGTTACCAGCTCAGCTTTTAATATGTGAAACTTCTAGGGAAGTTTCAGAGGAGGGAACTGATGGTGCTCAGGGCAAGCTACCCCAGGAAGCACCGCTCTGGTATACGGATTATTTCCAGCTGAAGACAATAAGGACTCAGAGAACTCAGGAACAATATTTGAGTTTCCCCTCCCAAACTGCCTAAAGAATTTAAAACAAAAGATCTGTTTCAGGAAGGAGTTATTATCATGACTGCTATAAAGATAATGTAGGATAGAGGTTACAATAGAAAAGGCACCAACAAGCCCATCTTATCGGAAGTTCTGTCTCTCTGGCCACAGGCTCTGGATGGCCCTGTGAGGAGTTACCAGACAATCATTTACAAGGGAAGTCTCCATTTGTAAAAGTATCTTCCTCTCTGTATTGGGAAGAGGGGGGACGACCTCATTTCTAGAGACTTATCAATGTAGAAGGTGAGGCCTTATAACGGCATAATAAATCTTACTCTTGTTTACAGTGCTTTAGTGATAATCTCCTGTAACTAACACTCCCACCCCCAACATCCTCCTTGTCTTTGGTTGGACATGGTATTTAAGACGAGAATCTGCTATTGTGTTGAGAAACGCAGTGTCCCTGCTTTCTCCCATGTATACATGTTATTAAACTTGGTATTATTTTCTCCTGCTACCCTGTCTTGTTAATTATTTAGCCAGTCATAAGAACCTTAAGGAAAAGGGCAGAAGGAGATTCCCCCTCTTCCCCTGAAAGTGGTGATGCAGGTGGGCTCTCAAGGTTATGCCTATATTGTGGAAGCAAGCAATCAAGCATTTAATGGAAGCATTTCTATGTAAACGAAAGAAAAAGAAAGTTAATGGTTGGAGCAATTTGTAAAGCAGTTTCTGAGTATAGGGGACAGCTAGTTAAGAAGATTTTTAGATGTCAGCATCAAAGCATCTTTTGCAGTTTAAAATGTCTCTGATGATGTCATCGGGTAACCTCTTAAGTTTATATCAAGTCCATCAGCTTCAGTTTGTAAGGCTTCAGGAAAAAGGGGAGGTTCAGTTTTCAGTGATTTCAAATGAAAATGATGGAAAAAATCAAAAACGTTAGTTTGGACATCTGTAGGCAGATATTTTAGACTAGAAGAAATCAGGATCCAGTCCAGTCAACAGATATAAAACAAAAACCTTAACAGACAATTAACAAAACTAGGATCTAATATCCGCAAATGTACACTATAGTTTTTACTGAAATATAATTTTTCTTTCTAAGATCACCCTCATTTTTATCAAAGATAGACAAATTAAAACTAACTAGTTTGCAAAATAAGTCTAGTTCCAATAGTGTTGGCCCAATTATTTACATAAGTACAGCAAGAATAGCAATTGATCACATAGGCTCTTTTAAATCTGCTTTGCTGGAAATTTTTATAAGGAATCTCAGATTGAACTTTAAAGGCCTCTCCAGGCCAGAAAAGTCAAGCCAAGGATTTTGTCATCAGACTTTGCCTGTAATACCTACAGATTTGGGTGAATTCCTCTGTTCCTAGGTTCCCCCAAAATATTTCGAGGTTCCTTGTGTTTGCCAGATAAGTGACATTCTTTACTTATCCTGGTAAGTGCTGCTTGGAACATAAGGTACCAGGCCAATATTTCCATGTGGCTTTATTCCATAAAGTCCAATCTTCATTCCTCAAAAGCTGTATGGTTATATCGCAAATATGATCTTCCAGTCACAGCCTTGGTAATATAACCAGTGTTTCCAATTATATCCTGTTATAAGGAGAACAGATTCTTATTGAACTTATGCAAATAACTATATTGCCATGAAAACAACAATACTCACTTACTAAGAGTTTCCAAATTCGAGGGATCAGATCTAAGAAATAGAGAAATATTTCAATTTTACTTATAAAAATATCATTTGCCAAATTGTTATAAGTCATAGCTAGCTCAGGAGAAAAGAGAAAAAGTTTTCCTTAACTCTGAAAAAACAAAACATTAAAAATTCAGCAATACTTCAAATGAAAAATCATAAAAATTATAATCATCCTTATCAGTTCATTCAGTCCTGTGTAATCCATTCTTGATCCCAATCTTTCTGTTAGCAGCTTCATGAAGTTATCAGTCTTTCCATCAGGTTTCTGTAATTTCTTACCAAGGTCAGTTTTATGATCAGAAAGTTTGTCAGAAACCTGTACTCCAGTGTAAATGCCAGAGTCCTTTCCATGAATTTTTCTGAAGTTGAAATATTTTGCAAAAGCATTAGAGCAAAGAAATAAGTCTGTAAACAACAAGACCTCAAAATGGCAATTGACAGAGAAATTTGATTAATTTTGTGACATACAACACTTTAAAATAATAATAACCAGAAATATGACTGATAATCAGGACAGATCAGAATTTCAGTAATGTTATACAATTTTAAAACACCTATGTCGATAACATTTGCTCACATAATAGCACCTAAGCAGACTTATCATCACTTGTCTGACAATGCTTTCCATGCAATTTAACATACTGAATAAGCCTAATAAACTTAGTATCTTTCCCATTATAGGAAGAGAGCAAATTTCTTTAAGAAGTTCTAGGGCCCTTTGAAAATTCTCAAAGAAAAAAAGTAAAAAAAAAGACTTTATTTAAGATATGAATTTTGGCGAGCTTGTCAAAAATAGAAAACGTTAAAGCAAAGAGATCATTAACAGTCCAAAAACCTTAATAGAGAAACCTCAGTCTTTTGAACACAGGAAATTATTTTAACAGGTTTTTTTTTTTCTGTCTTTTAGGTAGACTTATCCAAAGGTAAAGAAAAATCTTTTATAACCTCTTTATCAAGTTCAAGAAAATTATCCTTTTAAGAGAAAGAAGACCAAATTATAATTTTGTACCAGCTTCCTTCTGATATTAAAATTCATTAACTTAATTAAATTCATTCCAATCTGAGCCAACTTCACCATACAAAAACTCCTTTTCCAGAATTCCTCTTCCACAAACCTATAACTTTCTTTTTACATTCAGAATTTGTCCCATGTCTTTCTTTTCCCTCCTAGTACTTGAAGACAATTTATCTTTCTTAATCAATCAAACAAAATATTTCCATTCTTTGTTCCTTCTTTATACATCTTACTTTCCTTGTACACAGACATATTTTTTCTTAATATTTAGTAGCTTCAATCACATACACTAATTAGAAATTTTAACTCTTAGAAACCCGAATTTGTAAGTAAAAACTAAGTAAACCATGATAAACTTTCTTTTACATTAGTATATTGTGGCTTGGAAAATTTATAAACACTTCATAACTTCTAGAAATATGTTACTTTATAGTACAATCTTTTAATAAAACACATGTTTACCAATAGACCCAAAACACCTTTTAGTTTTCCTGTAATGAAAAGCCAATTGTAGACAATCGTGACTTTCGCAATCAATGTCTAATATCTTATCTTATTTGGAAATGATGATACTCAGTGAATTTTTATCACAAAATTTAGCAAAACTCTAAAGTTTTAAGTCACCAAAAAGATTTTGGAAGCTGTCAATACCATAAAACATAATTATTATTTAAAGTTCACCCAACATTCATCTTTTTCACAACTATTTAGGTACTTGTTGCCAATAATTATTTAGATTGTCTATAAGACTTCATAAGACATTAGATAAAATTAGCCATCATTTAAATTACTATTTTTGTTAACCAGTACTGTAATAGAAATAACATCAGTTTTTTTTACAAAAGTTCATGTAAATTTCATCACCTCTTATACCTTTAAACATAGTTATCATTAAGATTTTTATCAATAGGTGTTGGTCTTCTAATTTTGGACAAGGGAAGCATTCCCAGTCAGACATTTTAAAACATACACAGGCAAAGTTGATGTAACCTCTTTATATAAAATTAGCTCAAACATTCCAACCTTTATAATCTTATCAACACTTACACTTTTACATGTTCTCAATTCAATTGTAACCTGAGTCAAGCTCTTAAGGCTATTTAAATTTTTCCCTTCCTTTTTATGGCCCTTTTTTAGGTACCAATTAAACAATTGTGTGAGAGCTCTCAAAACATATTTTTTTTCCTCAATTTAGAAGTTTTCCCAATTCAAAGGATCTGTTGTCTGGCCATTGACGAGTAGGATTTTCATTTGTATATTTATTCCAATAGTGACTCGATCCAATAAGCCTTTTTAAGGAAAGACCCGGTGGTAACTTTCCCATGCTTAGAGTAAATCTTTACCATGGACGCAAGAGGCGTCCCTGGTGAGGGCGCAGATGATGTAGCCCCCATGATCCAAAGAATTCACTCCCAAAGATATTCAGAGAAAGTAAAGACCTTCGTTACACAGGCGGTAAGGATGGTGTAGTGAAAACGGTGTCTCCGGTCTCCTACAATAGTGTGGGACGCCTCCAGTCACAGAGCCGCTAATCTGTGACACCAGGCAGGCAATATTGGAGTGGGATTTTTCCAGCACTAACAAGCAACGAAGGTTAAGACGACAAAAGCCCTTATGGACTGGGTCCTTTATGACAAACTCCCCTGAGAGCTTGGCACAGCCGGACAAAGAGACAGGTCAGAACCCCAGTCTACTCGACTGGCCACCAAGGGGCACCCCGGTAAATGCACCTTCCGTATGGTGGAGACCAAGGAGAATATTCTCACTGGTCACAAAGCCAAGTTTTCTCAGGACACAGAACAAGACAGAAGGAAAAACCTCATCCGGTTCTTTTCTTATGTGCACAATGACAGCTTTAGCCACGCCTTAGGTCTCTTGGAGTCAGAATAATACCTGGTGGGGAGGTGCCACGGGGTTGGGGATTGTGTGCTTTACAGAGTACCTCGTCATTGCATGGACATTTTCTTGCAGTTGGCGGGGGACATGTGTCTTCTACCCCGTTCCGTGACACAACTTATCCTGTCACGGGAGTCTTCTGAAAGTGGCGAGCGCCCTAATGGCTCTTAACTTCTCGACCTGTGCCCACCAAATTTGCAGCCTTTTTGGCTTCCAAGATGCCCTTGGCAATGGCCTTCACTTCATGTGCATATTAACCCACAGCAAAGTTTGTGTAAATAGACGCCAGTCTGGTGAGACCCGCAAACTCACCAGTCTGTGGGGCCGGCCCGGACAGTAGGCTTATAGGGTCTATGCCTGCGTCCTACCCTATGGTATTTCCTTCTTATGACACACGATACAAAAGACAGAGACAAAAGAGAAAAACAGAGACTATTTCTGGGAGGAAAAGCGATCAAGATCAAAACCAAGAGTACTCTACCAAATTTACCAGCGTCACTAAAATCACAAGAAACTAGTTTCCCAAATATTTTCTCCTGCCAATCTAAATTTCGAAAGAGAAAAAATTTCTCACCACCTCCTTCCACCGGACTCCACAGGTAGAGATTCCGGGAGGCTGACGTGGTAAGAAGTCTTACATTTTACCGGCTATCGTCAGGGGTTCCCGTATTTCATCCCCTGCAGTAATCTAGGGAGAAGGCATTTCTTCCAGCCAAAGAATGCAACTTGCCAGCCAGCATAGCCCCACGTTGGGCGCAAAAACTGTTGAGGGAGTGAGAGAATCTCCCTTTTCCCTTTTCTTAAGGTTCTCATTTCTGGCCAAATAGTTAACAAGACAGGTTAGCAGGAGAAAATAATACCAAGTTTAATAACATGTATACATGGGAGAAACTCAGAAATGAGCAACTCGTCCCTCTGTCTAAGCTGCCCACTTAAGTATTGTAGCTAAAGAGGAGGAAGGTGTTGGGGGTGGGTAGTGGTCTAAGACCACAGAGGGCAAGAAGACAACTCACATGGAGATAGAAATGCAAATGTTTGCCTGACAACTCTTCTCATGGTCATCTATAGATAATGTGGTCAGTGAGAGATAGAGTTTTTGATAAAAGTGGCTTGGTGCCTTTCCTATTGTAACCTCTATCCTACTTTATCTTTACAACCATCATGATAATAACTCCTTCCTGAAACAGATTTTTTGTTTTAAATTCTTTAGGCAGTTTGGGAGGGGAAATTCAAATATTCTTCCTGAGTTCTCTGAGTCCTTATTGTCTTCAGCTCGAAACAATACACACACCAGGGTGGTGACTAATGGGGTAGCTTGCCCTGATCACCATTACCTCCATTTATAAGGATGCCCCCTTTATGTAGATTCTGTACAAAATTGCAAAGATCACTTTTTCCTTTTCAAAATTTATTTCTTTTAACTTTTAATAGTGAGAACCTTAGTGTTGGGTAAACTGCTGCACAATTACTGGAAATGCTGAGAGTCTTTTTGAAAAGTGTAGAAGTCTAAAGATAATGAAAAGTACATTTCTCCAATGTCAAGTCCCTTGATGATCTGATAGGCGTCTGTCTAGGTGTACCCGGAAGAGATGGAAGATTGAACACCAGCACAGCACACAAGGAAACAGGCTGCCAACTTGAGGGCTTCCCATGGACCACAGAGTGCCTAGCAGACTCTTGGAGACTAAATCTGGGCTTTGTCTATGGGTTGGCCCTGAGAGGAAGATTTTGCTTAAATGACCAGAGAATAGATAACGGATTTTGTTGATAATAATTCTTACCATGTAAATTTCTTTATAAATCTCTGAATAAAATAAAAAAATATAATCCCCATAGAAATCAACTCTTACTGACAAGCTGCACAGCCTTCTCTAGAGAGCTCAACAGAAAATGTCTCCACTGACTGTGAATTGCTCTTCTCTGAAAGCCAGCCAGCACTTCACTGATAGCCCTGGATAAGGAAGGCCAGATACAATTCTTTGAAGATATTTAGCTGAATTCAGAACCAAAAATCCTACCTCCAGTTGGCTCCTCTGTGAGAATGGATGGCCGGCCTTGTTTCACAGCCTGAGCTGTTGAGGTTTCATATGAGATAAATTGCTCTGTTCTCCAGGGATGGAAAAGCTGGACTGTGACATCGATTCAGGGCTGAGATTTTGCAGGTAAAGATAGGGTCATAGAGGGGAATAAAGATTTCAGCAAATTGGTTTGTTGTTCTCTACAGTGGAAATAATTTAAGAAGCAGATAGTCTCTCACTCAAACTTCTCTTCCCTGTTCTCTATCTGTCATATCACTGTAAAAATTCTATGAAAATTTCAGTCTTTTTTCTTTGTAGTGTGTTTATTATCATCTTTATGAATTCTTTGACTTCACCACCTTCTTGGCACCACAACTCTAGCCATTGAGATATTATTATAGATTCACTTTTGCAACTTCATCCCCTTATCTCTATTTCCTCCGCCAATTCGTAGTTTTAGTTCTTATGGTATCTTATGCTTGAAAACATTTGAAGCTTACAGTGTGTATCAGTTCCTTATTTTCTCAAATTTTTATTATCTAAGTGCCCTAAACTATCACTTTTTTTTAGAAAAGAAGTGAAATACATAACAGAACAGTACACTGTAATAAATTGACCACTTATAAAATTAAGTTCAACCTGAAATCCCTCCCCACTTAACAGAGACCATATTTTATAATTCACAATGCTTTAGTCTGGGCAGGGTCAGTTTATCAAAGATTTTTGGATGTTTTAAACCACATGAGATATATACATTGTAAGATAAAATCGTTAATCTTGCAGAAGTTGTAGAATTTCCTGATGCTTAGGGAAGTTGGTGGTGGAGAACCTGAATCATATGAAAAGTAGTTGATTAATTAGCACCTGAGTTTGTTAAGTTGATAAGGATGATGATGAGATATACATGTTGAAAAGATAACTTTGCATATCAGAGTATTGTCAGAGGCCACTGGGAAAATTCATAATATTCTCAAATACTACAAAAAATGACCATTTTTTCATAAAAGATGTCATACATGACGGCATCATATACTTCTGTCAGAAAACTTGCAATGAAGAAAATGAACACTTCAGTCATTTTAATTCTAACAATTTGTTCATGCTTACTAGTAGGTTAAAAAACTGTTTAGAAATAAAGTGATAAGTGATGTACTTGCTTAATTTTTAAATTTTTTTAGTAAAAAAATTTTTCATATTTTTAAAAAATATTTATTTGTATTTATTTTATGCTGAATTTATTCCTGGGCCCAAAGACTTTTTTTTAATTAACTAACACCAATTATTTTCAATCTCTTTCAAAAAGTTGAAGAGGAGAAAATACCTCTAAAGTCATCCTATGGGATTAGCACTACCCTGATATCAAAGCCAAAGACACTAAGAGAAAAGAAAACTATAGGTCAATATTTTTGATGAATATTGATATAAAAATCCTCCATAAAATAGTAATAAACTAAATTCATCAGCATATTAAAAGGATTATACAGCATTTTTAAGTGGGATTTATTCCTGGAATACAAGGATGTTCCAATATATGAAAATGAATTAATGTAATAAACCACATTAACAGAATGAAGGAAGAAAACACATGATCATCTCAATGGATGCAGAAAAAGCATTTAACAAAACTCAACATGCTTTCATGCTAAAATCACTAAAAAAACACTCAGAGTAAAAGGAAACTACTTCAACATAATAAAAGCCATATACAGAAATCCACAGAGAACATCATATTCAAGGGTGAAAGACTGAAAGCTTTTTCTCTAAGATCAGGAACAAGACAAGACGGCCCATTTTCACCACTTCTATTCAACATGGTATTAGAAGTTCTAGCCAAAGCAATTAGGCAAGAAAAAGAAAGAAATAGCATCCAAATTTGAAAAGAAGAAGTAATATTATATTTGTTTACAAAGAGTATCTTATATGTTGAAACCCCTAAAACTTCCACCAAAAATTTGTTAGAACTAGTAAATTCTGCAGAGTAGTGCGACACAAAATCAACACGCAAAAACTATTGTTCTTCTATACATTAATAATAAGTAATCTGAAAAAGAAATTTAAAAACTTTACATTTTTATTTACAATAGCAACAAAAGAATAAAATACTTAAGAATCAACTTACTCAAAGAGGTAAAAATTCCAATGATGGTTTTGCAAAATTAGAAAAATCTATCCTAAAATTCATATGGACTCTCAAGGGACATTGACTAGCCAAAACAATCTAGAAAAAGAAGAACAAAGTTAGAGAACTCACACTTCCTGATTTCAAAACTTACTATAAAGTAATCAAAACAGTGTGGTACTGGCATAAATACACACACTATACTAATGAAATAGCACAGAGAGCCCAGAAATAAAACTTTGCATATATGGTCCAATGATTTTTGACAAAGGTACAAAGATCATTCATTGGAGAAAAGATCAGGTTTTCAACAAATGTTGTTGGGAAAACTGAATACCCACATGCAAAAGAATGAGTTTGGACCCTTACTTTACACTATATACAAAAATTAACTCAAAATGGATCAAAGATATAAATATTAGAGTTGAAGCTATAAAATCCTTAGAAGAAAACACATGGTAAAAGCTGTATGTCATTGGGTCCAAATGCCATTGCAAAAATGATTTCTTTAATATGACATCAAAGACATAAGTAACAAAAAAATAAAAAATTGGACTTCATCAAAACGAAAAAGTTTTCTGTATCACAAGATACTATCAACAGAGTAAAAAGGCAAACCATGGAATGGTTGAAAATATTTGCAAATCACAAATCTGATAAGGGATTAATATATAGAATAAATAAAGAACTTCTACAACTCAACAATAAAAAAAAAACCTCAATTTAAAAATGCACAAAATACTTGAATAGACATTTCTCCAAAGAAAATATAAAATGAACAAGAAACACAAGAAAAGATGCTCAACATCACTAAGTATCAGGAAAAAGTGAAATAAAAGCACAATGAGCTACCTTTTCACACCCGTTAGGATAGTTACTATCACAAAATCAGAACATAACAAGTGTTGACAAGGATGTTGAGAAATTGGAACCCTTGTGCTCTGAGTGTGAGAATATAAAACTGTGGAAAACAGTATGGCAGTTCCTTCAAAAATTAAAAATAGAATTACTATATGATCTAGAAATTTCTCTTATGGGTTCTGAAATAATAAAAAACATATTTATCGGCCTCTGCGTCCAGTTCTTGGCACAGAGCTCCTAAAACCTTTGTAATTTCCCCAGTGATAAGAACACTAAGAGAATCTTTTGTCCTATTGAGGCAATTCTGGGTGGGCTCCTGGATGGCTCCTGGATGGGAGTTGGTCACCAGAAAGACCAAGCCCTGATTAGAAGCTTCGAATTTTTAGCCCTACCCCTTATCCTTCAGAGAAAGGAGAGGGGCTGGAAACTGAGTTAATAATTGATCACGCCTATGTGAGAGAGCCTCCATAAAAATCCCAATAGAAGGCGGTTCAGAGAGCTTCCAGGTTGGCAATGACAAGGACTGCTTGGAGAGTGGTGCACCTGGAGATGGCATGAAATCTTTGTGTATTATCTCCATACCTTTCCCTATGCACCACTTCCAACAGGCTCTCCTTGAATTATATCCTTTTATAATAAACTGGTGATCTAGTAAATGTTTCTCTGAGTTTTGTGAGCCACTCTAGCAAATTAATTAAACCCAAGGAGGAGGTTGTGGGAACCTCTGGTTTGTAGCCAGTAAGTCAGAAGTACAGGTAACAACCTGGGCTTGTAACTGGCATCTGAAGTAAAGGTGAGGTTGGGTGGGTGTGCAGAATTATAGGATGGAGACATCAACCTGTACAATCTGATGTATCTCTGGGTTGTCAGCATCAAATTGAGTTGAATTATCTGGTAACCAGCTGGCATTACAAGAATTGCTTCTTGGAGGTGTGGGGAACCCTGTTATATGTGAAAAAGTGAATCTGAGAACACCATTTATGGGTATACACCCAAAAGAACTGAACGCAGAGGTATAAAGACATATATGTACACCCATGTTCTTAAAAGCATTATTCAAAATAGCCGGAAGCTGGAATCAAGCCAGGTGTCCATAAGTGGATGAACTGACAAAAAAATGTGGTGTATACACAGAGTGGAATACTATTCACCCTTAAAAAGGAAGGAATTCTGACACATGTTATAACATGGATGAACCTTGAGGAATTTATGCTAAGTGAAATAAAGCCAGTCACAAAAGGAAAAATGCTGTATGATTCCACTCATATAAGGTAATTAAAGTAGTCAAATTTATAGGAATAGAAAGGAGAATGGTGGTTCCTAGGGGCAAGAGGGAGGGATAACAGGGAGTTGTTGCTTAATGGGCACAAAGTTTCAGTGCAATGTGAAAATAGTTCTGTGGATGTTTGGAGGTTATGGCTACACAATTATTTGAAGGTATTGAATGTCGCTGAATGGTACACTTAAAAATGGTTACAATTTTATCTTCTGCATATTTTATGACCATTAGAAAATTAATTATTTTCAACAAATGAACAAACACTAGCTACATGCGATAGCATGGATGAATATCACAAACATAATGCTGTATAAAAGAAATTATATTCAAAAGGCTATATATTTTATAATTCCATTTATATAAAATCCAATAAAGAAACAAAACCGAGGTCTGGCTTCTACTAATAGTGGAGTAGCTTGTTGAACTAACACTCTCACAGATAACAATGATAAAATCTGCACAAAATATTATATATATTTATACAGACTCGTGTAGCTATATGTAAAACACATTTAATAAATGTGTATATGTGTATATGTTTAAATCAGTTCCAAAAGCAAGCTGAACTGAGAGGGAATCTTCCCTTAAATGATGGGAATTGCACCAGGAGATATTTGCAAGCTTGAGTCTTTTGCCTCAAAGCATTCCAAAATCTGTACATGGCCTAGACTGGGGAAAAACTACAGTCTTACTTGTAATGTTAGAGGATGTATTTTTGGGCTGGCAGAGTAGCTGGAAAGTTAGGGGAGAAATTCTGGAAGGGAGGGAGACACAAAGAGGAAAATCGCAAAATATATATGTAAGTCTCTCCCCCACACACACCAAATTGGCAGATCTTTGAACAACACACATACAGGGTAGGCCCCAGAAGGCCTAGTGTAAAAACAGCAGTTGGAAGATGAAAGAACTGACTGAGGATTTCAGCTATGCCCACTGTAAAGGAGATAGGATTGGAATTTCAGTCCAGCCAAGTTGATTCCCTGCTAGAAATGTAACAACACTCTTCAAAGAAATACAATAGAATCCGGAGCCTCTATACCTATCTTTCATGATTTCCAGTACACAATTTAAAAGAATCATGAGATTTGAAGAAACAGGAAAATGTAATCCATATGTGACCAAAAGCAGGCAGTAGAAACTCTCCCTAATGTGTTGCAATTAGCAGTCAAGAATACGAAAGCAGCTATTATAAAGATGATCATGGTGGTAAAGAAAAATATTCCCATAATGAATGAACAGATGTGGGAACTCAGCAGAGAAGTGGAAATTACACAAAAGCACCAAATAGGAAGATGAAATGAAATAAATACTTTTGAGTTTACCAGTAGATGAGAAACAGTAGAAAAAAATGAAGATACAGCAATAGAAATTATCCAGTCTGAAGAAAAGAATGTAAAAATTTTGAAGAAAAATGAAGAGAGCCTTATGACCTGTGAGATGATTGAGTCCCCAGCAGAGAGGAGAAAGACAGAAAAATTAAAGGAGGCAGAAAGGCAAATCAATAAGTAATAGCATAAAACTTCCAAAATTTCTTGGAAAACCTAAAATTTTAGATCCAAGAAAGTCAGCAAACCCACAAAGTAAAATATAAAATAAAAGCATACTTAGGTACATGATAGTCAAGCTACTAAAATCCAAAGATAAAAAGAAAATCTTGAAAGCAGTCAGGGAAATACATATATACAGGGGAAGACATTACATACAGGGAGAAATAAGGTGAATGATGGATAATATATTATCAAAAACAAAAGAGACAACTCAACACCAAAATGACATCTTTCAAGTGCAGAAAGAAAACCCAAAAGTCAACACAAGATTCTATATTTAGCAGAACTCACTTTCAAAAATGAAGCAGAAGCAACAATAAGATACTGCACGCCTATTAGGTGCCTGAAATAAAAAATAAAATTGCAAATACCACATGAGGAGGTGGGTGAGGAGTAGGAGCAATTAGAACTGGGAACGCAACATGATAGTTGCATTCAGAAAACAGTTGAGCAGGTTCATATAAAGCTAAACATACACTTATTATATGACTCAGATCTCCCACTCCTAGGTATTTACTGAAGAAAATTGAAAACTAATGTTTAAACAAAAATCTTTGTGGGAATCTTTATAGCCATTTTATTCATAATTGCCAAAAGCTGGAAATAAACTAAATGTTCTTCGTCAGGTGAATGGAGAAAGAAACTGTGATGCATCAGTACATTAGAATACTACTTGACAGTAAAAAGGATAAACTCTTTTTTTGTGTGTGTGAGAAAGATAAGCCCTGAGCTAACATCCATTGCCAATCCTCCTCCTTTTTTCCGCCCAAAGCCCCAATAGATAGATGTATGTCATAATTGCACACCCTTCTAGTTGCTGTATGTGGGACACGGCCTCAGCATGGCCAGAGAAGCGATGTGTGAGTGCGTGCCCTGCATCCGAACCTGGGCCGCCAGTAGGGGAGCGCATGCACTCAACTGCTAGGCCATGGGCCCGGCCCCAGGATAAACTCTTGATTCACACAACAACATGGATGAATCTTGGATGCATTTCTCCAAGTAAAGGAAGTCAGATTCAAAAGGCTGTACAGTATATGATTCCATTTATATGACTTTCTAGAAAAGGCAGAATTACAAGGATGGAAAATGATCAGTGGTTGCCAAGGGATGGAGTAGGGGAAGGGGTTGAATACAAAGGGATAGCATGAGAGAACTTTGGGGGTGAAAAACACAGCTCTGTATGGTACTGTGGGTATGGATGCATGACCATAAAGTCAAAACCCATAGAACTGTACACCACAAAGAGTGAATTTTACTCTGCAAATTTTAAAAATCAATCAGGATGCTGGGAAACTCAGATGGAATGCAGTGAAAAATGAATCTCACTGTATTACAAACATGTGACCTAACCATACAGAAGGGTTGGGGATGAAAGGTCCTGACCTAAGTTACTTTGGAAGACAGTGATTTGACGGGATACTGTAGAACTAAAGTACTGGACACAAACACTGTACTCTAGGTGGTAAATTTGTTTTTCATATGGGTATGGATTAGCAATTCTGAAACTAGTTGACACAGTAAATATATTGTAGCTAACTGGAGTTAAGTTTCTCACTGTTGGTGAAAGAAGTTACAAATAAACAAAAGGAGAATGCTAGAATAAACTCTGTGGTGCTGGATTGGAGTTCGAAGTATCAGTATGAATCCATGTCTCTTTTAATATATCTATCCAAATAGATAGATAGACTGATATATAGATGGATAGATTGATAGACAGATGTGTCTACCTGAGTTTATATTCATGCATACATTTCCAAGCTCTGCTGAGAGGGTCCAGAAGCAGTGACACTCTGGTATTAATGAGCACACCTAGCTCCCAGATCTTGTTTTCTAAATATCATTCTCCAATAAAATAAAGCAGATTTTCTTGGAGAAATGGCTAATTCTAGGGCTGGAGATGGAAAATACAAGATGAGCCTGGATCATCTTGTAGTGCCAGAAAGTAGGAAAGTGCTTTCAAAAAAAAAAACACACAGAAAATGATGGGACGTGTCAAAAGGAATCAATCTGAAAGACTTTCCAATGACTCAAGCTGGAAAACTCTGAGCAACAAAATAAATAATGGTAGCATTGGATAATTACTCAGAGAATAAAATAAATATCCACGAGGCTATACTGATATAAAAAAGATTAAACAAGAAAGGAAGGGAAGGAAGAAAGAAAAAAGGGGAAAAAAAAGAATGAGAGAATGAGAAAAAGAAAGGAAGAAGGAAGGGGGGGAGAAATCTTGCTCACAGAATTCCAAATAATAAAAGCGCTAGATAGCATGAAATAGAAAATCGCCACTTTAACACTACAGTAATAATTACTTTTGGAAAGAATGACTGATGAACGCAAAAACTGTGGATGAAACTTAAAGAAGAAACAGTACATTTGCAGAGTCTCAAAGCATTTCCTTTCCAAACACTTAACTTGTTTCTCTTATTTCTTTTTTTTATGATTCTATTTATTTATTTATTTTCCCCCCAAAGCCCCAGTAGATAGTTGTATGTCATAGCTGCATATCCTTCTAGTTGCTGTATGTGGGACACGGCCTCAGCATGGCTGGAGAAGTGGTGCATCGGTGTGTGCCAGGGATCCGAACCCAGGCCGCGAGCAGCGGAGCACATGCACTTAACCTCTAAACCACGGGGCCGGCCCCTCTTATTTCTTTAAAATATCTATGACTACCTAAAGCAAAAACTATAACACTGTGTTGTGGGATTTATAACATGAGTAGATGTAAAATTTATGACAGCAATAGCACAAAGGACAGAGGTAAATGGAACTGTTCTGTAGCAAGGCTTCCATATTTTACATTGATTAAACTGGTGAACTATTAAGTCTAGGTAGGATGTGATATCTTAAAGATGCATATTGTAATCTGGACCACCCAGTAAGAACGTAAAGGTGTGTCATTTAAATGCTAATAAAGGAATTAAACAGCATGCCAAAAAACGTTTTTTGTTTTTTTTTTAAAGATTTTATTTATTTATATTTTCCCCCTAAAGCCCCAGTAGATAGTTGTATGTCACAGCTGCACATCCTTCTAGTTGCTGTATGTGGGACGCGGCCTCAGCATAGCCGGAGAAGCGGCGCATCGGTGCGCGCCCGGGAGCCGAACCCGGGCTGCCAGCAGCGGAGAGCGAGCACTCAACCGCTAAGGAACAGTAAGGAGTTTTCTGGGGGTGATGGAAATATCCTATTCTTAAAGGGATGAAAGTTATATGGGCATGTTTATTTGCCAAAACTGTACGGTTGAGATTTGTGCCTTTCAGTGTGCATACATCTTACTCACCACACATGCACAAAGGCTTAAAAGAATAATAAAGTGAGGTGGGAATGGGATGGAGTGTGGATGAAACAAAAATGGCAGATGATTAGTAGTTGTTGAAACTGGGTGACGGGCCTACTGTGCTATTTTGTTTATTTTGTATATTGTTTAAATTGTTCTGTAATAAAACACTTGTATAAGAAGACAAACTTGACATACAGTGTTCGCTGGTAAGATATCAGTTACCTTTGGGGAGGAAATAGGGAGAAAGGGATTGTCGGGGCCTGAGTAAAGCTGGTGCTAGTTGTTTGTCACACAAGTGTGTTCACTTTTTAATAATTCTTTGTGATTTACGTGGATGACTTCTGCATATATTTCTGTACGCATGTTATATGTCAATAATCATTTTAAATCCTGCATATTTGCACAAAGATACTAACTCAATATCTCAGAATAACAGCAGTGTTTTGTTTTAAAGTGGAACACATTCACTCATGACACCATTAGATGGATTTTAATACTTCCAAGTATCTATTAATGCCCTCATCCTTGCATGGTCCCTTGGGTCTTTCCATTTTTGCCTCAGTTTTGTAAGTGGCATGGATTTGAGATTTCATGATGTCATCTTTCTCCAGCAAGGTCCACCCCCACCACGATGCTCACCAAGGCCTCGAGACCTAGCACAGTGCCGTGTTCACAGCATGCACTCAAGACCTGTGGGACTGGGTTGGAAGGAACAAAATGAGGAGCACACGATGTTCGTAACTTAAGTCTAGGTGTCATATTGTGACTTAGGAAATTGGTATAGTTTTTCGATAGATTTGCTATGCCTTCTAGATTTTCCTATTTAAAACAATGGGAAATAGGGTCTCAGAGTTCTTTCTCAGAGAAAGTCTGACATTTCAGGCACAGATTACTGACAATTATTAATGGTATATGACTTTCCCACCTCATCTTAGTGTCAAGTTTTTAATTCCTTACCTTGGAAATGACCTAACTTTGCTTCTTCCAAATCTTGTAGTAATACTGGTGCCCCAGAAAGTCAGGCCACGGATATTCTGCTGTTGTGCGTTCTCCCTGGAAAGAAGTGGAGCTGTGCATCCACCAGTCTAAGAAGCGTGTGGTGCTGTAGTATTTGGAGTCAATCAGAAAAGCTAAATGGAAAAACGACTTCAGAGAATTATCACCATAACCCCCCACAGCAACAAATTATTTTGCTTAATTATTTTGTGATTCTGCGGGTATATTTAAACAGGAATATTAAAACTAGTTCCCAAGGAGCCAGCCCTATACTAGAGCAGAAATTGCATATTACCTTCCTGCACAAACTTGCCTAACACTGTGGGAAGGACCAATGGGAAGTTTCGGTGTTGTTGCCTATGTTAACGAGGCCAAGAGGTCCACACTCGGATAAGAAAGTCCAGTGAACCAGCCTGTGTGCAGCGTGGAAATAGGGGCATGCATGTGTTCCCCTGAAGTGGCTTAGGGGTCACTTACCAGTGCACCTGAGTTTCCTGTCTGTATAATGCAGGTATTGGGGCTGTCCAATGTGATGTTTTCTCCTTTTTATGACATGGCTCAGGGCAGTCCTTCTAAGACTCCTGACCAAGGTATGGGCCCTTCAGGCAGATTGGGTCCAAAGGGAGGATCTCTGCAGCGACCCTGACCACGGGTTCCAGAGGGAGGATCATGGCAGCTTGGAGAGATAGGGGGGATGGTAGGACAGGTGGCATTGAAAAGGCAAATTCCAGGATCCCAGGCACCCGATATTTCCATTTTAGATATTGAATTTACATTTCAAATACTGGCCAGGGGGCTTCCACCAGGGCTGCAGGCAACCTCAGCAATAGCCAGGTTGGTGAGCCCCACCCCTACCTGAGTCCCGGCCTCAAGGGATGCAGCCCAACCACACTGCGCATACTCTGGGGGGGTGGGCAGGTCATGGAGATTGGGCGTGGTATACAGAACAGGTGGGGAAGAGGGTGGGATGGAGAAGCAGAGGGGTGGGGCCCAGGGGCCGAAGGACAAGGCAAGAGTTGGGGCCACGAGCTGTGCATGCTGGGAGCTTTTCTCTCTTAACCGCTCCCAGCTGGCAACCTGTAGGGCTGCAGGACTAGAACGCCCAGGATGCTCTGGGCACAGGGCGGTGCCTGGCCCTGGGAGGAGGAGCAGGGTGGTGTGAGCTTGGCCGAGGGCCAAACCATTGACTCAGGACTCAGGTCCTGCACCCGCTCCATGTGGACTGATTCCCAGAGGGATGTGACGAGACGAAAATTACCAGGGAGTTAGGAGGGTGTGGCGGCTGCATGGGAAGCCGCGGGCCTGCAGCGTGCAACTGCTTTTGTCCAAAATTGAAGCCCAGACTGGCGCCTCTTCCCCACCGCCTCCCTCCTTTGCTTGATTCCTCCTCCCCCCTGTGTACCTGTGGGTCCTTCCACAGCCTCCTACCTAATCCAGGGCCAGGTGTTTCTCTAAACTGCTTATGGGAACTGGTTAGACATTCCAGAAACTTTCCACTTTGCCTGCTGCCCTCTGCCTTCTCCAGCCAAAGTGCCATCATTTCATCAGCTTTTGGGAGAAATTCACCCTTGTGGTCCCTCTTGGATGCACAACTTTGGAGTTTTGCAAAGTGGTAACATTGGCTGTTGCTTGCCTTTTTCACAGATGTGGAAGTTAAAGCATCCGTGAGGTTAATCATTGGTTTCCCCAGGATCTGCTAAGGGCAGAGGAGAACAACACAATTCCCAGGCAAGTATCTAGTAGGCCGTTTTCACTAACCTATTCCAGTGCAGAGGCCTCCAAAACAGCATCGTTAGGATGAGAATAGCTTAAGCATTTTGCCCTTCAGATTGATCACCTAATCTCAGCTCAGGCCTGAGTGGCCAGTCTCTCAGGGACATAAGTGATGACTCTGATCCCTCAGGAAGAGACCGGTGGTCCGGCTTTGGGAGAGGCATGTTCATGGTAGACAACACCTGGGCAGCATTTGAAACCCGTCAGCTTTAACATCTCTGCTTTGGATTCCGGCAAGGTTCCAGGATAAACATGCCCAGGGATAGTCAGATGTAACGTATTCTTTAAAAATTGATTACAGCAGTGAAAGGAACAGAGCATAAAATATCCTGATTATTTGCAAAAGATGAAATGCAAGCAAGACCTTCTTGTTAATTTTTTAATGCTCATTCTCTTGGCTGTATTGTACGCTTGAATGCATAAAAAAAAATTTGAATTGAAAAGTTATCTTTTCCTGAGATTGGTAAATTAACTTAAAAGTCTTATTGAAACCTGTGGAGGAATGGTTAGCAGCTTTCACGATTTATGTCCTCCCTAAAACTTTGGGTGTTGATCTCCATGAAAAAAAGTCCTTGTTTATATTACACATCCCAATAGGTTACATTTCCAATTCCTGAATGTGGGGTATTATCAAAACAACTGAATAAGCTGGTCATGGAAACTGGACCCTGTCACTATGTGAAGAATTTGCCTCGCTATGAATTAATGACATGAATTCTTTAACATTTTTTTAAAGAACGGACGAGAAACTCTGCAGTATCTCTGAATGTGGCAAGACAGGGAATTCTCGTTGGACCACATCCTCGGGTCCTTCTCTCGTGTTCAATAGACCCGGGTGATAGTCTGTGTTGTCAGGTGCAATGCCGCTCCCCCAGCCCCCAGTGTTCCATCCTACTCTGGCCTGTGACCTCTTCAGGGGGTTCTGATGACACTCCTCCACAAGGGTTGGAAGGAGACATTGTAACATGAGGATATTCATCATCTTGAAACAAGGATTAATGGAGAGGAATGTCTCGGGGTCTGTGTGCCCCGATGCAACTGCTGTTGGGTTGTGGCTGCAGTGACCACTGTGCTCCCAGCAGTCCCCACAATGGCTCTCTCAGACGTTTGATCTCCTGGTGCAACCACAGAAGCTGTTGACAGAGCTGAGCGCTCGTGGTTCAGTGTCTTCCGTCAGATTTTGTGGCTCTGACCCTCCTATGCTCGCCCCCTTCCCATTCCTATCTGCTGAGTTGATTGCTTTGTAGTTGTTTCCTAGGAGCCACTGTGTGTAACTGGATTTCACAGTGTCTTTAGGGACCCACCCTCACTACACGAGTCACTGTACAACAGCGACTTATCCTGGTGTAGCCCGTGTTCATCGTCTCCAGTGGAGCTGTGAAGAACCCTGCTTTCTCGGAGCTCCTCTCATTCTCATGCTGCTGGGGCTGCTTACGAAGTTGAGCATCCCGTCTTTGGTCTCATTAACATTATTCTTTTCATCGATTATTTTGAAGTCGGATATGACTTTGTTAATAATGTGACACTGGCTGTCACAGGAACTTTTATGTATCTTCCCCAACAGCTCTGTGAAGTAGACCTGTGATCCACACATTACAGGGGGGACACTGAAGCTCAGAGAGATGGAGTAGCTTCCTTCACTTCACAGTTTCTTGGTACATTTTGTGTCTCCACCTGGAGCTCCGCCTCTCAGGTGTGTGCACTTAGCTGGTGTTCCACTTTATGCCTCTCTGCCAGCCTCCCCAAAGGCACACGCTCCATCCTGAGTCCATTGTCTGCTTGATGGCAGTCACCCTGCACAAACAGGCTCCGTGCAGGGAGTGGACTAGCGGGCATGGTCCTCCGGCTTACCCTGGGCAGGTTCTAGGTTCATGGCGAGAGCTGAAGCAGTGGAAGATACTGACCGTCACTCACCTGGAAGGTATCTTATGGAGAAATACTCCACTGACTTTTTGCAGGTGTCATGTCTTCTTTGTCTTCATTGCTCCTCTGGGCTTTCTTCTACAGTCCATGCTGTGCAGTAACATAGAGAACAGAGACTGGTGAACATGATACTGTTGCCCTGCACCAAAGGGTCACATCACTCATTTTTCTAACTATGAAACAAGTACACACTGTAAAAAAAGTCAAATTGCACTGATCTATGTAGAGTAAAGTGAAACATTCCCCTTTCATCCCCTTCCCTGAAAACTCACTCTCCTACTCAGAAGGAACTATTGTTAAGAGGTTGTGACTTATTCTTCTGGAAATTTCCTATGAATTTGTAAATACACAAAGTTTTTTTTTAAACATAAATTACATAACTACATCGTTTTTCAATTTGTTGTTTCCCAAGCCATATATCATAGACCTCTCTCCTTATCAGTGCACATCATTTTAACTTACCTTTTTAGAAGTTTTAGAGGTATTCCAAAGAATAGGCATACCATGATCTGTTTATATCTTCTTTGATAGCAAAGGGATTACATCCAGTTTCACTATTATACATAATGCTGCTATAAGATCCTTGTGTGGAATTTATTACACTGCTTTCAACTCCTCGATTTGCTTTGTTTCCTTTTAGTCAGAGACTATGATATATTTGTAACAATTTTGTGGTAATTATTTTATAGGGAAATTAATTTTATCACTGAATAACGACATGTATGGGGAAGCTGCACTTCAAGGTCATCCATCTCAGTATTCTGGAGAAAAATCATGAAACTTAGAAGGTATTATGGTTGCTCCATCACATTCTAACAAGTCATGTTAACAATTTAAAGTTGAATCTTTGAATAGCCTCTACTCTTTCTGTTCAAATGAAGGATGACGTTTTCTTGTCTTGAAAACTTCTGACTCCAGGGGCTCTCAGTTGTGCTTCAGAGAGTGTAAGATATTGGTGTTGTATTTATTTCTCTTCACCTATAGGCTGCATCTTCTAAAGATCATAGAATTGAACATGGTCCAATCGATATATATGATTTGGTTCAAAAATTCAAAGTAATGAACCCAAGATAGGAATCTATAACTTTGGTTCTTAATAAAGAATTTCCTTTGATATCCTTAAGTCCCTGTCATTACTTGTAAAACCTCACCTATGGGTGAAGAGTTGTGGTTCTGCTGGCAATGTCTGGCTTGAACATCCATAGTTGATCCTGCCACATCTGTAGGTAGATTAGACTTGACCTCTTGATGACCTCTGCCCTTGGTCTTTGAGCTGGGAAAAATAAGAATTTAAAAAAGTTGCAGTTATTAGCACTCAATACTAGAAACGCCCATTAAAGAGTGTGTTTGGTTTGGTAAACCAAAGGGAGTATAAGCAGAACAAAGTATTTAATATCTATAAAATTTCAAAAAATTCTAATTTTTAAAAATATAACTCTAGTTTTGCCACACTGCAAACTGTGTATATATGAATGAAGTATCCCTCTGTCCATTTCTTCAGTTGTTTCCATTGATTTGATGGATTTATCTTCTAACCCGGATTCCAAATGTGAAAGAACATCTTGGTCCTTCAAAGAAAAGAAACCATTGAAATATAATTTTCTTTTAGCTCGGCATCCCACAGGTTTGAGGAATAAATGATCATGTAATGATACAATGATTTTGAAACCTAATTGTTAATTAGGGGGGTGTAAGAGATGATTGAATGGTGGTTCATCCCTATGGTCAGGGGTATTGTACACATGGACGTGTAAACACGATTCAGGAAGCTGCTTCAGCTCCGTGACATCCCTAAGAACCACAGTGCAGGAGGATCTAGGTACACAGCCGTCTGCCTCGATCTCCTGGGTTACATGTATATCCAGGGGTCTTGACAGTGGCTTCAGAGCAGCTAACTTTTATCTATTTCTCCCTTTCCTTATCTCCAGTTTATCTCAAACAGTCCTGACTACCATATTTTAAAGTAAGAACAATTGTAGTTATCTACATGAGTTTCTTGTTCATTATTGCAGAGTAATAATCAAGGATACCGTTAAATATCATTTAATTGACCTTATTAAATTTGTTTTACCTTATAATTGATTAGAACACTGCGTTTAGTTCGGCGTTTGATATTCACCAAGCGTGTTAATCTGCTTACAACTGCTATGTGCCTCATTCCTCTTAGAAGTGTATCTTTGGCCCATCACAAGATTTTAATGGCTCAAATCATCATAAATTAAGATAATGTACTGTCTTTTGGATGATAGGGAGGCATATGGGTCCATTTTGGAAATATGCCCATCTGTCTTTGCTCCCCATGGGAAGTTTCTGGTCACTAGGTCTCCAGGTGGCTTGCACAAGCCCTAGGTCTGTAATAGCTTGGTGCCTCTCCTTCTAATTGGGGTAGAAATAAAGGAGATTAGAGAGACTTATTAAAGTTTTGGTTGCATGAAGTCTTCTATGAAGACCATCCATGCATATTGTTCTGGATAGCTCTCTGTTCCTAAGACTACTAGTTATTTTAAGGGCTTGTCGGGAACTGTGAAAGGTCTGATATTTTACCTTACCTGCAAGCTAATAAGTTAGCCTACAATGGTTTAGCAGATGCTGACAAAAGACACAAGACCCATGGGTCAGAGACAAAGGACTCAATGACACAGCAATAGCAGTGGCCAGAGTATCATCATCTGCACCGGCTCACTAAATCTCACTTCCTACAGGGTGATACACAGTGGGCCAGGTGACATGCAGAGGGTTGCAAGATCTCAGAGCCTAAGGAACTCAAATCTTTGATAAGGGGCAGGATGTCTGCTAACCTTTGTCCTGGAGGGTGTTATTTTTATTATACTGGGCAGTAAGCAAGCCTGCCCTTTGTTCTAGAGTAGGCCACTATTTCTATCTCCCAAGGCTGACAGCTCTACACACATCCTTGAAAAGATAACCTGGTCTTACTGATTTTCAAAGATAAGCTTGAATGAGACTTGATCATCATTCAGTTCTTCTGTTTCCTTTATTGAGATTGTGCAAACATGCTCTTTTCTCTGTAAAGTTCACTAACTTTATTCATACATAAGGGATGCTTTTGGTTTTATTTATTAAGTTGAAATTGTCTTATTAGAGCAAATGATGAAACTGTTATGGGTTGGATCTGAAAGTATGATTTCCAGGAAAAATGTGAAAGAAGATTAGTGCGCACAGAACTTTGCCACAAAGAGCTGATAGCAACTTAAATGATTTTAATTTGAATACTGTTTTATACAACTTTCTTCCATTTACTTCATCCTCTCTGCTTCCTTTAACTCTCATATGGGAATGGGGCACTTTCAGGGATTCACTGAACTCATTTACAATATTCAAATGGTTTTGTCTGTTGTGGTTTTTTTTATTGAGGTAAAGTTGACATACAACATTATCTCAGTTTCATGGGTACAACGTAATGATTCAATGTTTGAGTATATATTGAAATGATCACCACAATAAGTCCAGTTAACATTCGTCTATACATAGTTACAAATATTTTTCTCTTGTTATGAGGACATGGCATATTTCAAGGTGCAGAAGAATCAACGATGGTGTCATATTTTTCTATATACAGCTTGATGAATTTGGACATAAGTATACACCCTTGAGACTGTCATCACCATCAAGACCACAAACAAATTCATCACCTTCCAAAGTTTTCTCTCACCTCCTTTATTACTATCATTCTGTGGTAAGAACTCTTAGTATCTACTCAAGTAGTAAATGTGATGTATGCAATAGAGTTTTGTTAGCTGAAGGCACTACGCAATATCCTACATCTCCAGAACTTATTTATCTTGATAACTGAAACTTTGTATCCTTTGATAATCAGCTCCCCATTTCCCCATCCCTCCAGCCCCTGGCAACCACCATTCTAGCCTCTGCTTGTATGAGTTTGACAATTTTACATTCCACATATAAGTATTTGCCTTTCTCTGTCTGTCTTATTTCACTTAGCATAATATCTTCTAGGTCCCTCATGTTGTCAAAAATGGCAGGAATTCCTTCTTTTTTCAAGGTTGACGAATATTCCATTTCTTTATCCATTCATCCATCAATGACGTTTAGGTTACTTCCATATCTTCGCTATTGTGAATTAGCTGCAATGAACATTAGAGTACAGATATCTCTTTGAGACCCTGATTTCAATTCCTGTGGGTATACACCAGAAGTGGGATTGCTGGATCATATGCTAGTTTTCTTTTTTGCAGGAACCTCCATACTGTTTTCCATAATGGCTGTACTAGTTTATATTCCCACAAGGTTTCCTTTTCTCCACATCTTCACCAATATTTGTCATCTTTAGTTTTTTTGATTATCGCCATCTTAACAAGTGTGAAGTGATACCTCATTGTGGTTTTGATTTGCATTCCCTGATGATTAACGATGCCAAACACCTTTTCATACACCTGTTGGCCACTTGTATATCTTCATTGGAAAAAGTCTATTATGATCTCTTGCCCACATTTTAAATTGACTTGTCTTTTTGTTATTGAGCCAACAGAAAAAAAGGAGAACAAAATTTCCAGGCGTTATGGGTGCTTCCCAGTTGATGCAGACGGTTTTGTGTTTACAGTGGTACCAAAAGGTCATGTTTCGTGCTTTTTCTTCAGCTTGTTATAAGACCAGCAGTAGCTGCGGCATGGCAGATAATCGGGATCTTCTGGGTTTGGAGGTTTACAAAATAAATGAGTGGTAAGGAATTTTTTATATTTCCAAGGAAATTATTGTGATCGTAGTCCACGGAATCCAGGATTAGATAGGTGTAGGAGGAAATTAAGGTGAGGATTGGTGATCTGGCATTACTTCTGATCTTGAGGGACAGGTATCTACTGTATGAGTGTTTGAATAAAAATATTAGGGAACAGGAATTTGTGGTGGGTGAATATGTTTTCTGAATTATTTACTTTTGAACATAACCACTAGGATTATGTGAACATCTGGGAGATTGGAGGAAGTCGTTAACAGGAGGTGGTTGATAATATCACTATTGATTTAACCTCTATGAACAACAAGTGGTCAATGGATTAAGCAAATGAGTAGACAGAAAACACAGAAATGGTAAGATTTGGGTTTTAGTAAGGACTGGGGACTGACTGTCCTGAGTGGGAGTGCCAGGACTTGTGCGGTTGAGAGTGACAAGGACAAGAAGAGAATAGAATCACACTCAAACAAGGAGGGGGTGTTAACAGGATGGAGGAGGAGAAATGATCTGGAGTAGCCTTGAATTTTGACCTTGAGCTTTCTGTTCTTGATGCAAATCTGCCTGATGACATCCCAGGACACAGGTCAGATCTATCCCCAGAGGATAGAGAGGGGGTGGAAGTAAAAACAGCCAGGATAATTGTCCTAAAAAGGCAGGCTTCTTTTATCATTTGACCCACTTTCATGATTGGTTTTTGTAGGATAAGAGGAAAAGAAGGATGATAAGAAGGATGACAGTCACGTCTTCGCAGAGGAAGCAGCATAACTGTGAAAACCAGTCCAAACCATAGCCTGGTTTAAGCATCTCCATGCCTTTGAGGATGTCCAGTGACATATTCAAGAGGACGATGACTAGAATGCCATCACATGCTGGCAATGATGGGTCTCTGGGAGGATTCCTTGGACCAGCCCCACCAAGTCTGCTGGGCCGAGAGACCGCAAGGACTCCAGGCCTGCAGTAGTGCAGGACAACTCGTAAGTCCTTTCAATCTGGCCAAAGCATTGCAAAAACTTGCACCTAGTCACACAGGTGAATCCCTGCCAGGTGTGCTCGCAGGTGGTCTGCATTCCAGGTCCCTTGAGCACTCCTGCTGGCCTTCAGATTTGGCAGAGATGATTCCAGGAGCTGCTATGGGCATTCCACAGCTCGACTGCCAACAATTTCTGACGACTGAAGAAGGTATCAGGAAGGAGGAAAGGGCAGTGAAGAGCACAGGAGCGATACTGGTGATAGCACTGATGGCGGACAGACTTGCTAGTGAGGCAGAGAAAGTGAGGGGCCAAGAAGGCCATCCTGACAGCAGATGAAATGGAGCAGGTACCTCAGTGAGGTCTCATGGCTGCGTCCCTAATGTTTCCTTGCTTTGAGCTCTTGAACTTTTAAAATATACCAATACTTTTCTTGTATTAAACTCTGCTGCGTGACATAGAAAATATAGATAGAGGTTTCTTTCTGAGGTGAGAGGTTGAGTTGCAGGTGAGGAGAGAAAGATCTTCCTTTTTCATGCTGTTTTCTCATTTTCCTTTACTATGTACAATATTTATTTGTATTTTAAAGTCAGCAGCCAGTTATCAACGTCACGGGATGATTCAGCTTTTCCCATCACAGTCACAGTAAAACCTACATAAAGTGGATTATTCTTTTTGTGTAATATTCCAATAGACTCCAAAATATTATTTCAAATCACTTTTGTGTCTATGTTCTCAAATTAGATATTTACTTCTAGGTCTCCATTTTTCTGTTCTCTGTTGCATGCCAATTCAGAGTTGCATCTAAGGAAATACCAGATTTCCCACAGTTTTTTAGATCCATATGTGTTGGAAATGTGATTCATGGAAATGGACATGGCAGTTGGGGGATCGTGCTATTACCGAAAGAGAACTTTTCAGCATCAGTAATGCTGAAAGAAACCACTGCTTGTGGGGATTTAGTTGTCTATTTGAGGGATCAAGCTTTCACTGTTGGCACTTCTCTTTCTCTTTGGAGGGAAAGTACGGCCTTCCCAGTATTTCCATTACCAAATCACTTTCCTGGGTGGCTGTGCCATGTCAGGAAGGTCTTGAGATGACGGGAACCAGGGTTCATCCTCAACTTCTGGCTGTTCTGACAAGGCTTCCCTGGCAGAGTGCAGCCTGTGTGTCTGGGTGACACTTGCAGCCATCAGAAAGGAGGGGATACCTCACAAGTGCCAAGCGATTCATCTGTCCCTTGTCTTACAGGGTGTTCCCAAGTGATGAGGTTCAAAATGCCACTTGGTAACCATTTGAAATCTCCTAGTCATGGGGTGGGTTCTCTGTGTGAGCTCAGAGCAGTGTCTGTTCAGCACCAGATGGGAAGCATTTCAGTATTTTAATTGATAAGGCTGTGTTCATGCACGTCCATGGACCATCAGTTCAGTGGCATTCCCTGCTGGAGCCCCCCACACCCCTGTCATACCTCATCTTTCAAAGCTCCAAACAGTCTTCACACCCAGGAGGTTGTGGTAATGTAACCACAGCACAGGATTGGGGAAAAAAACACAACCACCCAGGGGTGACACATTTTAAGGGCTTGGGCCCAATTGCCCCATTTGGACGAGTTGGTAACACCAACACTTAGTATGTAAACTGGAGGATTGTCCAAGATCACGGACCTAAGAACGACACGGGCTCAGATGTCACCTTGGACAGCAAGGGCCAGTGTAGAGTCACTCACTGGCCAGGATTATGGTCCCTTATACTGTCAAAGTAGAGCTCACCGGGGATCCTCTGGCCAAGCCAGAGAGGAGGCTTGGGACCTTCTAGGGAATTTCTGCCCTAAAGGGAATTGCTTAAGGAAGGCAGGGGTGCTGAAAATCCTAGTTCACAGGGAGCAGTCATGTTTATGGAACGAGGCCCAGCAGTAGCCTTAAAAGCTGCATCACAAATCTTTCCGCCTGGATACAAAACAAGCAGGAAAAGGAATTCAGAGTCTTGGACAAGGATCACAGCAGGATTCAAATCCAGGTCAGGGGTGAACAGGGAGCCCCTAGAGGGGCCTCAGGAGCTAGATCCTTCCTGTCTTTAGTCCATTTGCAAATGAGCTTCCTTGGGCCTTGTCCTCTCCAAGTGCACGTTTTGATCTTTTTACATTGTTTTCCCCACTTAGAGCTGATGCAATTCCAGAGATTGAACTAGAAAACTACAAGTTCCTAAAATTTAGTCAAAAGAAATCTCAACAAGAGAAGCAGAAAATGTTCCCTGTTCCTCAAGAATGTAGAAAGGCAGCCCCTGCCTGTGGCACGACATGGTCCTGATAGTGCTGTTTTAAAGACACCCACATTTCAGTGGTTGTTGCTCTGCCTGTGAAAGTACCTTCAACATTTAAATCCCAAGAGAACGGGCGGGGGGCCATGTCTGCTCCCGGAGGAGTTGAATGATACTGAAATGAACTGGTCTTCGGAATTAGGGGGATTTGGGGGTGTCCCCACTAGCCAGGGAAGGGGCTGGCCCTTCTCCCTTCTCCCACATACAATAAGCTGATGACCCGGAAGAGTTCGTGATTCAAGGAGAAATGTGAGATTCAGTGTCTCACTTACATGCCTACAGAAAGCGAGAGAACCACACCACAACTCCCAGACTGTAAAGGGAACAGGACTTTAATATAATATTCAAATATGGCATTTATTGTTTACAACAAATAACTACTGCCCCTCCACAATGTGTGACAGGATCTCTGGACTGGCCAACAGGGAGAGTCCACCCCTGCCCTCACCCAACTCCTGCCCGGCCTCACCTATCACTCTCGTTGAGCAGCTCCATGTCCTGGAACCAGGCCCCAAATCACTCCTCGGTCTCTAGGTTGTAATTCTTTGTGGCCACCTGGAGCAGCAGGATCTCCCTCATGACTGGGTATTCCTGGGACCAGAGGGAATGAGAGGCTGAAGTTAGGGCCTGGGTGAGGGATGCTGCATGGGCCTTGTCGGGTGTCAGGGGTGGGGCAGGGACCAGTCCTGGGAACTGTCCTTCCCTCCAGTTCCTACCAGGTTTTACCTGTTCTCAGAATGGGAATAAGCAGCGCCTCCTCCAGGATTTTCTCCTTGATGCCATCCTCCCCTCAACCCACCTGCCAACTGGATGGGTCTCCCACTTCTCTGTTATCAAACTCGTCCACTCAATGTAAGATACAGGGGGTGGAGCCAGGGACTGTTCTGTCCAGAGGGTCTCTGAATTCCTCCTCCTTCCCCTCCCCTGAAGGGGGTGCGGCAGCTGTTCACTTCAGTCCTCTTGTCAGGTTGATCTCATTCTCCTGGAAGGCAGACAGCCAGAGTCCATCAGACAGAGCCCCCTAGCCTGACTAGCCCCCTATGCCCACCCCTTCTCATGTTGCACTACTGCCAGGTCCCCAGAGGGGGCCGGGCATGCAGAGAAAACAGGACTTGGACCTAGGCCTGGCTCTGGGATCCAGAGAAGGGGGACATGGGGGAGAGGCTAAGGGACGTGGCAGCACAACCCTCTCTGATGACAGACTTGGAGTCTGAGGCCTCAGGCAGAGGGGACTGCTCAGCCACTTATGTGCTGCCTGACTTGGAGGGGCCCGAATCCTCTCTCCCTCCACGGGCAGCATGGGAGGGAGAGGCTGAGTCCAGCTCAGATAAAACCTCACGCAGCTGTGCCATCAGGCAGCTCTGAGCTTCCCCAGCCTGGGGAACCGGAATGGGTGTCTCAGGTGGAACCTCTGTTCACTCATCCCTAAGATGTGCCTGATGCTCCAGCTCCCAGAGGCAGCTGTGAGGCTCTCAGGAGAGATGTACCAAGTGCTTAGAGCTCAGAGCTCAGTTCAGGGGCTCCCACATCCCAATGCTCAGGATCCTGGGCCTCAATGCTTGGTCCTCAGGTGCACCCACCTCGAGATTATCACCCATCAGCATGTGCAGCATCAGCAGGTGACCAAGGACAGTGCCAATATAGGGGATGACACTCTGTGACATCAGAGTGTGGGTGGGATGAGTCCTTGCTCTCAAGTCGGCCCCCTGCAGACCCTCCCCTGAAAAGTCCTCACCCTCAGCCTCCTGGCCCACCCCAGGGTTCCCACGGGGAGCAGCCTAGGACCCTTAGCAGCCTCCCCTCAATTCCTCCTCCCTTCACACCCCAAGAACATCACACTCCTCCTCCTCACCTCCCAGGGGAGGCTTCTGGCAAATCACAGGGTATGCGGTCCCTGGTCCTCCCCACAACAACCATCCTGCACCAGATCTCCCAGGCCCTCCTCCTGGTCACTTCTACTGGGGGATTCAGGCACTGTGGCAGCAAGAGGAAGGACCGTCCTCTCTTGATTTGAGGCCTCCAGCTGGGAGGGCAGAGCCCCTCCCCCACAGGCACACTCACCTGCTGCTGCTGCTGCTTCTCCTGCACTCTATTGGGGCTGATCTGCGGGGGGGTAAACGTGGAGGGCCCCTCCTGCCAGGGTCGAGGAGAGTGTCAACGGGCCATACTCCCCTCACCCCATTTCTCTCCAGCACCACTGGCCTCCGAACCTGGACATCTGACTCGAGTCAACTGGTACCAATGCCAATACATCCTCCAAGATGTTGTGATTCTAGAACAAGCCCAGCTCCAACTTTCACTCTGGGTGTGAGCTTGGGCTTTCTGTCTGGCCTCCCTGAGCCTGTTTTCTCATATGGAAGGTGTGAGAACTCCAGCTACCTCACAAGTACTCCTGATGACTCAGTGTCACATGACTGTCATCATTGTGCTCGCCCTCACCCCTCCAGGTGGAGCAGGCAGAAAGCTCCCACAGTCCTGTCCACCCTCTTAACTCATCACCACCCTGTGAGGCCTGCACCACACAATCACCATCCCTCCCTTCCCTGATGAGGAGACAGAGACCCAAACAGGGGCAGTGAGTTGCTCAGGGGCCCAAAGAGGAGAGGCCGCTTGCCCCTCCCAGCCAGATGCCCTGTTCCCACATCCTCACCTAACCCGCAGCCCCACCACTGACAACAGTCCTGTCCTCTGAGCTCTCACAGCTTGGTCCTGGGCCAAGCAGTGGAGAGAACGGGGTGTCTTGGGCGTCTGGTTGCATGGCTCCTGCCTGCCCCAGTCTCGTGGAGTGTCTGGCCCCCAGGCTTGGCCAGAGGCCATGCCAAAGCCTTCTCCTCACCAAGGAACCCCTCAGGACATTCCCCTGCCCTGAACTCTTTCTTTATCCACTCAAGAACTGAACCCCCAATGTGCCACCTCTGATCCACAGGGAAGGTGGTGACAGGACGCTTTGCTTCCTCATTTACGTGAAGCTCCTAACGTCCTTTCAGCAGGATCCACTAAGAATCCATGAGTTACCTAGATGCTTCTCATAAGCCCCTGGGGGCATATGTCATTGCCAACCAGGCACTCAGATGAGACTCTTGTGGTTGACTCGAGTGACTGCTCTAAGGGTCCGGGGGTGGTCCCCGAAAGCACACACATCTGTCTCTGGTCCAGCCGTTCAGGCCCAAGGATGAGCAGCCTGTTTGTCCACCTGGACCATGGGAATCCTCTGCCATGCATGTCCCTGGGACAGGCAGGGTGTCCTCCCCTTGGAGACGTGGTGAAGACAGAAGGAGCAGCAGGGGCCTGGCTTCCTGAGGACAGGTTAAGGCTGAGGGCTAAACCCACTGCAACAGCTTGGAAGAAGCTACATCCAGCAGGATGGACGTGCATGGAAGCCAGAGACCTGCTGATGGCACCAGCTCAGCAACTCCTCCTGGAACAGCCCAACCAACACCACTGTGTCCCATGACCAGGGCCTCCTGCCCAAAAATGGCACCCTGCTGCCCATGAGCTGAACAGATCCCTCTGCTTGTTAACCTGGACAAGATAGACTGGAATGTTTCAGAGAAAGTTCAAGTGAGAAACTATCAAAACCACAGCCTGCCCAGTAACCCTGCCCCTCTCCCCCTTCCTCTTTTTTCCAGACCCGCAGCCTCCACTCTATCTTGGTCATCAGTTCTCTGCTCAAGGACTCATCTTGGCTATAGAGCTCCTTAAGTTTTTCAGAGCTTTACCTTAGGGGAGGGGAAAGAGGGAAGGATAAATTTAGGGATAATGTGAGGGGTCTGAGTGCAAATCCCTTTTCTTTGACAACCCAAGAGATTCAACCTGCCTGGAGGAGTGTTCTCACTGGGCTCCTCTGAGCACTAAGGTCTCATGGGACTGGGAGGGGGCTCTCCTGTTAGTCACTGGGGTCTCCACTCTCCAGCTCTACAGAGCAGCTCTGTTTTGAACACTATGAATTTCAACTGACCATAGAGTTCTGTTGCTATAAACACTTGGAAATCTCCAATGTGGCTCAACCCAATAGCTGACATTTAGGGAAACCGAGTCCTGAAGCAGAACTGGTTCACTAAGGACACCAGGAGACTTAGAGACCAACTACCCACTCCCAGGCCCTGTCCCCATCATTTGCTGCCTCCCAGGAGTTCCCGGCTGACTGAGGCACCAATGGCAGACATACAGGAGATCCCCCATCCATCCTGGTCCTCCTATGCAGAGAGGCCTACCCACAGGGAAACTTACCCCCATGTGTTCTTCAGGTGGCTTGTGGAGGTTTTCTGCAGAGCAGAGATGAAAGTGCGGGACGAGGAGAAGTTCTTCCAGATCTCACACTCCTGGGGAAGGGAAGAGAATGAGGTGTGAGGTTGGGCACTGGAGCCCCGCTTGCTCTAGCTTCAGTCCCCTTCTATTTACATCTCCCCTCCTGGATGAGACAGATTCTCAGGGAGCCCCAGAAGGACATTTAGGATTCAGAAAGTAACACTCACAAGGAGGAGGAGTTTAGCTCAACCCAGGGAAGGAGCCAGGTAGGAAGTGAGCATCCTCCCACTGGGACCTGGAGTCAAGGTCAGCGGGGCCTCTGGCAGGAAGGGCCTAGGGACTTGCAGGAGCTTAGACCACACACTTCAATCCTGGGAGTTGATAAAGGTGGAGAGGCAGTTCCCAAGTCTCCAGAGAGGGGCTCCACTGGGCCTCCCACGGTACACCTGGGCCACCTGGACCCAGTGCTCTACCACCCTCGCCCTGTACTGGGCTGTCATGCTCACGTCACCGAGGCAGGTGGTGATGACGAGGCTGGCCACCCTTCTGAACTGGTCGATGGTGGCCTGGATGGTGGGTGTCTAGTGCTCACTGCCAGGCTTATTCTTCTTGTGCCAGGTGGATCCCAGGCACTGAGAGGGCACCACCTTCCAGAAGAGCTCCTGGGGGACAGGGGAAGTGTCATCCAGCCCTGCCACAGGCCACCTCTGTGTCCACAGCCACTAAAGTCCCACACAGTTTTCACAGTTTACAGCTAGAGCTCAGGAAGCTCAGGATGTGGCCTGAGCCTTGTGAGAGTCCCTGGGTTTTCTTCTCTGTCCACCGAGGGTACCCAACACAGGATGACCCAGGGCCCAATCACGGTAGGGAAGGGAGAGGGGTATTTGCACCCAGCCCGTCCTGGCTAACTCCAAGCTCCAGATGATGGCTCAACTCTGCTCATCCCAAGGGGGCATCTGCCACCACCCTGATCTCCACTCTGGTCCCACTCTCCATTCTGATGCACATTCCCCCGTGGCAGCTACAACCACTGGCCTTGTCTGTCTCCCTTGTAGTGAAGCACACATCAGGTGTCAAGTCCTGAGGCTGTTGAGCCTCCTGAGGAGACGGCTGGGCCACCGTAGACCTGGCTGCACACACTGAGCTCCCCTCCACCACTGATGGGCCAGGCCCTGCCCAGCTTTCCATCTCTTCTACCTCATGGAGCCAGCACAGGCACTCTGTGGAGCAGGTCCTGTTAGTGTCCACCTCTACGGTCTGCATGTGGACAGCAAAGGCTTGAGGGTTCCGGGAGTTGCCCAGGTCATATGGTTGGTAAGGGGTGGAGCTGGGATTTGGGCCCAGATCATGGGAGTCTGGATCAGAACTGGGGCAACGATGGCAGAGGGAAGGCCTGTTCCACCCCGCCCTGAGAGCCCAGCTGCTCACTGCATCCATCACGGTCAACTGCTCTACCACCTGCTTAGGAGAGAAGGCCGTGAGGTTGGGCTTCTTCTCATGCTCCTTAACAGCCACAGGTGGAGACGGACTTCCCACTAGAAATGATGATCCAGGTGACTCCAGCTCAGCAGCTCCCACTCCTGCTGGAGCCAATGTTGGCCCTTGCTTTAGCTCCAACGCTGCTGATGGAGGTGACTCTGGCTCCAACGCTAGAAGGGGTGTTGTCAACAGAGCTGGAGCCAGCTCTACCTCCACCACTGCCCACTGCTCTGCTTCTGCCACTGACTGGAGCTCTGCAGCTGGCGCTACAGTGGGATAAAGAGAAAGATTCACCCACATAGCTGACTTTCCATGTGTGCTTCTGAACAAAGGAAAAATCCCACTTCCCTTCCAGGAATATCCAGCCTGCAGTCCCCCTTACCCTCTGCCTCTGCCTCAGTGGCCTCCAGAAGCTCACACCAGGCAAGGCTAAGAGGGTCATGGCAGCTCAGCTCCGAAACAGGCAAGGTTACCTGCATGTACATCCCCTTTAGCTTGAAAAAGGGACAGCCCCAGTCTGGTCACTCCCTAGTTCTGGTCCAACCTGGTTATCTCAAGGTCCTGAGTGTGGAGACCCTCTGTTCCTGTTCTCATCTCAGAGCAGCACTGGATGGTGTTTGTGGCCTCAGGCACCTTCCCCTTGCCTAGTGAGTTGGTGAAATTGAAACCATTGGGCAGCTCCTCGATGACCTTCTTACTGGAGATCTGCAAAGACTGCTCCGGAGCTGGGCCTGAAGGAATCAGGGGCTGCCTGCACACTGCCACTGGGGTCATCCCCCAAGAGAAAGTCTGCTCCTCAGTTCAGGCACAGAGGGACATCCCTGCAAAGAACTATGGTCAGGCAGGAAAAGAGATGAAACCTCTATGGCTCAGTAACATAAGAGTAGAGGAGCTCACCTTCTCATGCTGCCAGCCATGACCTGGGCTATGAACATGATAGGCCCACCACACTTCCGACACCTAACAAGCAGCTCCTGCCCAGGAATGGCCTGCCCCTCATACCCTGCCTTCTCCCCTCCACACAAACACACACAGACACACACACACACAAGATGAGGGACAAGGGGTGTGGGGCTGATCAGGTGGGATCACAGTTGTGACCTGGCCTGCACTAGCCTTTCCTGGGCTGCCCCGTGTTACCCTTCACTGCCTCCTGCCAGACACCCAGAGGCGTCGGGGATGAGGGCTGAGCCAACGTCAGCAACGACCAAAAAGTTTCTCTTCCTGGGTTTTTTTGTGCCTAGATCCTCCAAAAGTTGGGATACAACAACAAAATATTTTTTCCTGTTGACTGTCTCCAGTCAAGTGAGCTGGATGGGGGGCTGTGGATGCCTGGTTACCAGAGTTCTAAGATCTTTTGAGGTCTATGACCAAGGAAGTGAGGTCTTTTTTCAAGACTCCTTTACCTAGGCCCCTTCCCTCAATCAGACTTGTCCAGAGCTGCCCCCTGTGCCCTGGCTGCTAACCCTCCTCCCCCATGTCATCTCCTGAGCTGTACACAAGGAGCCTACACAGCCCTAGCCACAGCTCCCTGGAACCCTAAGTCGGGTCCTAGCTTTGAGGAGACAGAGATGAATGCAGACCTCCTTTTTCTTACCAGTTCTTCATCCTGAGAAAGTCCCTGTACCTCTCAGGTCCTCCCCAGTCTCTAAACCTGCACCATGGGGATCAGGCTAGAATCTACTTCCTAGAGATGTCGCCCAGTGTATATGACATAATATCTATTACCTCTGTGGGCTGGTGTCACATGAACCTAAGGCACAAACTTAGAGATGGAAGAATAACAAGAAGGGGTGACAGGTAGCACAGACCACCACTCAAAACAGGCCTGGATGAGTGACGTCAGCATGACGTTGTAAGGAGCTGGGCTCCTCTGTGCAGGCAATGTCAACTCTGGAGGGAGCCAGGAGGGGCGCCAAAGATTCACAGGACTCTGCAGCCCTTCTGCAGCTCACTAGTGTGGAGGGGCACCAAGGCTTCACCTTGGCCTCTGTCTCCAAGTTCACATAAAGGAGGGTCGGTTTCTTCCAAGAGTTTTATAGTTAATAGTCAAAGATTAATAATGTAATAAAGGCACAACCACTTGAGTATTCGTTTATATTGAGACATTAAAATATCAAGCAGGGAGGATTAAAAGAAAGACCAAAAGTATATTCTTAGTTACTGCTATTTCTTTAAATGAATCATTCTGGATAAAAAGTACTTTATTATATTTTTTTCAAGTCCCAATAATCAAGCTGAATATATCAACCAAATACTTACCACGAAGAAGAGACTGTTGTCACGCTAAAGCAGCACAAAGTAAGACTAAGCTTTTCCCACTTTCTGTAGGGCTCTCCAACAAACAATGCTGCTTACTTTTTAATCCTCGGACAATCTATTGACACAAAAACAATAAAAAAATCAGTAAACAATTTACTTCATTAGGGTCTGTCTCCATCACAAGTACAAACACAACAAGAAGTAAGGTTGTACTTGAGGGAACATAGCAATAGCAGAAGGGAGAATTAGTATTTAGTTCAATCTAGACCTTATTCCTTTATCTTTCTCCCTAAAATTATGTTGGACTTAAAAGCATATAAGCATAAAAGAAATGAACAAAGCAATTTGTGCCTTAATGATGCAAGCACCGTCATTTCTTTAAAACTAGAGTACACTAATATCTTGGATGAAAACTTAATGGAGGATACTGCTAAGGGGAGTGTAAATCGCTACAACCACTTTGGACAGATATTAACAATTTCTAGTAAAGTTGAAGATACCCAACACCAGGAAGTCCAGTCCTATGTATATATCCAAAAGCTTTCCCACAGGAACATAAGGAAACATGCATAAGAAAGTTCATAGCAGCATTGTTTAGAATTGCAAAAGAATGTAAACAACTTAAATGTCTGTCAAAAGGAAAATGGATAAAAAAATTCTGGTATATTCATACAATGGAATACTACACAGCAATTAAAATAGATGAACAATCAATAAGGCTACTTCTTAAAAATAATGTTAAGCAACTAAAAACACTTCTGAACAAATATGGGTACAGTATCATATCATTGTACAAAGTTTAAAAACAGGTAAAGTAATGCTCTATATTGTTTATGGATACATACATATGTAACAAAAGTATAACAACACTTCTAGGAAAGAAAAAGAATAAATTCAGCATACTAGTAATGTTACTTGCAAAGAAGGTATAAAGTAAATATGGCAAAATATTAAGATTGAACAACTCTGGAAAGTTGGCTTACCCATTGGTCTATTAATTTTCTATATGATTGAAACATCTCAAAAAATATGGTGAGAAATATAGTATTCTGTGTAAAAGACAGTAAATACTTTGTAGAAGGTAGTAATTCCGTAAAGTAAATAGAAGTGCCAAATGAGCTGAGAATAGTTTTCAGAATACTCTCCTTTGCCTCCTAACCATATACAGTTCATAGCGATTAGGATTATTTTTTGAAAGGTTACATGTTCTTCCATGAACCCAGCAAATATTTTCAATCCATTTACTATCTGAGAAAATGAATGTAGTCACAGATTCAGTATACGTTATGAATTATCGGCATCTTTATCTTAATGAAGACTTAACTGCTGAAAAATACTTGCAGACTTCATTATAGCAAGCTATGATGGACAAGCTTTACAAGGAAAGTTCATCTTCACCCCACCAACTGTACATTCAGACCATATTGAAGAGTCATGCTTTCCTGTTTACTTAGATTCCTAACTGCAGCAGAAATGAAAATCAAGACTGAAACAATGCCATTCAAAGAAAACCAGATACCCAACTAGACTAGGACAGAAGTCTAGAAATAAAAAGGGGATTCCTAAATGTATCAACAAAACAAATGCAAGTAAAAGAATTTCCTAGTCTTAACCATCACAGTGGTTGAGAACATGTCTCGGAATCTGACAAATCCGGATTTGTATCCCTACTCTGCCAAAGCTGTGGACCAGGAGGTAGAAGTACGAGTTCTAGATCAGGTTCCCACAACTCAGATGTGTTTCCTTGATCATGTCTTCACTTCTCTAGACTAAGATCCTCATCTGTAATAATCCCTAATTGAAAAACTGTTGTAAGGGAGAAAATGCCTTGGCACACAGTAGGTGCTTGATAATTCTGATTTAAAGGTCAGAAGGGTATAATGAAAAGAAGATGGGCTTTGGAGTAAAGCAAGCCTAAGTGTGAGTCCCACTGTGTGAATCACTGAACCTCAGTCTGTTTCTTCATCTGTGCAATGGAGATAAGATTACCTACCCGATAGAGTTTTGACGAAAATTAGCCAGGCATTGAGTTAAGAATTAAGTAAGTTAATGGATAGAACGTGCCTAAACTCCAGTATTTGACACAGAGGAGGTGATCTACATTAATCCCCACCTCTTCTAAACCACCTATGCTTAATCTAGGATCCAGAGACAGAAGTCAGAGACTGTGCTCTCTTGCTATTGCATGCAGAAGTCTTGGTACATGACTGTGTTTCTCTGAAGAGAAAGTCCATGGATTTCTCATTCCCAGAACTATATCCTAATAAAATAACTGAAAACAGAGGGGAGACTGATATGCACTGTTATCAACTGAGGACTTCCTTGCAATAGTGGAAAAAAACGGCAAATTCGACCTGGGGATGGAGGGATGGTTAAAAGAGTAATTCAACAGCTTATGAAGCCAATTATACCCTGACCCCTAGCCTATGTGTTCCAAAACAAGCTAAGAACCACTATTCTGAGGCATTTCCCAGTTCTACTATTCTGTGATTCTATCTGTGCAACTCTTGAGTAGAGATTTGGTGGACTCTAACCCCTTCACCCCAGCCAATAACGCAACGCCAGCTAGTTCCTCAGATACAGCCTAGAAATCCATCCCACCTGCATTCACCACAACCCCCCAGGGGATAAAGGACGAGCCCCGATCCGCCTCCCGCCATCGCCCCCGCTGCCACGAGTCAGCGGAGGTTCAAGGGGGCCCGGGGCCTCTCCTCGGGGTTCAGGACAGGATCCCTCTGGCCTCCGCGTGTTCAGAACCCCGAGGCCCGTGGACGCGGTCACCCCGACTGCCCGCATGGCGGCCAGGCGAGAGCAGAAGGCTCTCTTCGGGCAGGCTGCGCGCCACCCCAGGAGAGACAGGCTGGCCTGTTCTGAGGAAAACCGAGGCAGCGCTGCCTGGGCTCTGAGTCCCGGGAGAAAATGAAATGGTATCTGCGAGCACACACTGCGGAGCCTGGCAGAGAGGAGAAGCCCCAAACCTCTCGCCTCCTCACCCTGGCCGAGTGCGGACTCCCGGCGCCTCACCCGCTCCCTCCTCCGCTCTCTCCAGGCCGCGCGCAAGCGCTCTTGCGGACGAATTCCTGCCTCCCGCCCCCTCGACTCCCAGCACCCAATCACCCGCCAGAGCAGAAACCAAGAAACCAGTCCCGGCGTGAGCTTAAGGGGCCCCCGAGAGAAACCTCCGCAATAAAAACCAACGCAAAGTATTTCGTGGCCCGGAGGCGAACGCTTGAACAGCGAAGGATGGGAGCAGAGCGCAGCGTTTAAAGGAAAAGTCTTCTCCATTTTGAGATTTTGAAACCGGCGACTTAACCCATGTATCCGTTTCCTTGAAAACTCGCAGTCTCATTCTTCAGGTCTGTAGACCAAGCGAAAGGAAAGCCTTGCCGAGTTCTTCCCAGAGCGCCCGTCAGTGCCGCTCAGCTCACGTTTCCGAACTTCACGTCGGCCCGGGTGTCGCACAGACGGAGGCGGGAACTGCCAGAAGCCTGAGCCCGGCCAGGCGACAAGGCTGGTTGACGAGTGGCCGCAGACCCTCAGGATGTTCCAGGCTTCCCCGGATAGCGACTTCAACCAGAGCAACGCTGTAGAGCGCTCCCGCCCCGGTCACTTCTGCTCCATCAAGGCTCATCCGTCTTCTGTCCCTCCTAAAACCGGGTTGTTATTCTTTGCCACGAAGTACACTTCAGTTTCCTCAAAGGTAGGGAGTTAATCGTGATCTCTCCAAAGTGTGATTTTGTCAATTTCTGAATAGCCTAAGCTTGGCTCCGATACTAGTGTCTCAAAAAAGTAAAACGTGAGACAGTTTCTCAAGTTTGAGCAACTAGTTTGGGGAGAGGTTTGCTGTAGGGGGAGCAGCGGGAGGAGAGTGGATTTGTTTGCTTCCCTTTCAGTTTTACTGCATCTTCCCCAATTGCAAAATGTACAGTGCTAAAAATAAATTCTACCTTTTAATTTAGTAATCTCAGGCTCAAAAATTCATCCTAAAAGAGTAATCCAAAAGAAAGAAAAAGTAAAAATACCTAAATTGATAACATTGCCTATTGTAATCCTGAAAAAAGTCATCAACCTCCCGGTCTAGTAATAGCACCCTATACGGTTATGATACATCAGTTTGATCATTAGGAAGCCAATAAAATAATTATCAAAAGTAAACAACTTGCAAAAAAAATTTCATATAAATTTAAATGAAAGAAAGCAGACTCCCTACTGGGTATTATGAATTCCATTATGTGAAAATATATATGCATAAGCAAAGATGGAGGGAAAGTATAAAAAATGTAACTTACTGTTAAAACAGTGGAATGAAGGATAATTTATCAATACTTAAAAATATCTTCAAATTTTTATTCTGCTTTTACAATTTTTTTAAATATCAAATCCTTTAAGTAACTGCTCCAGGGAAACTACTACGATTTTCGATTTTCCTCCACTCAATTCCTAAGGCTCCCAAGCGACTCTAGCCTTGTATGGCCATTTGACGTGTGTGGCGTTAACAGAAGTGGATACACGTAGGCTCTGGAGCCAGACAGTCCTGGATTCCAGTCCCTTGAACTGTTCCTTTCAGGTGAACAGTAGTGAAAGAAAACATAAAAAAACTACAAGTTCATTTGATAAAGAATATGCATGTTCATAAACCAATATTCAAAATAGCTGCACACATCTGTTTTCACTTGAATAAAAAAATCACATTGTGACAAATTTTGTAACCTTAACTTAAAATACATGAATATTAACATTTACTAATATAGTTACACATTTTGTTTACATCATCAACGGATGTGATGAAAAACAGCATGTTGTTATTTAAACACAGCAGGTTTTGATCAGCCTTTGAAAACTGATCCAAGAATGTGCGCTGCATTTAGTTAGAAACCATTTATTTCAACCTTTTTTGAACTCCTAGAGGTTTCCTACTCACATAAAATATTCCAAAGCCTCAGTTTAAAATAAAACAAAACAAAAGAACACAGGACCGCTGTATTTAATCTTAGAAGACTACAAAACAGCCTTGTTTAAAAATATGAAAATTCTTACAGTATTTTTTAAGTGTATGCTTTTATTTTTCACATCGAACTTACTTGATTGAACATTAAGCATCTGATATCTCAGGGAAGGCCAGCCCAGTATCCTGGTTTTCAGAGCTGAACAGGTGTTTCTGATGCAATCTATGGACCAGCAGAGACCCATTTGACTAAAGAAATAATTAATCAAGTGTTCTCTAAACATTGCTGCATAATGGAATCAACTGGGGAATCTTAAAAAAAGAAAATACTAGTGCTTGACTCCCAACCGCAGACATTCTGATTTAATTGGCATGGGTTACAATTGGGGAACAAGTTTTAACAGCTGTCCAGGTGATTTTAATGTGCAGCAAAATTTGGAGCCACCACAATGATGCAAGACACACAGTGATTTAAATCACAATTAGCCACAAATGACAGATGCCTATAGAGGAGAACTCACTTTTAAGGAAGTTTCTCAAGTTGGAAATACTTTATAGTTTCTCTCTGTTTCTTAAGATCAAATTTATGCTTTTTCTGAAAGTTATAATGACTCTTTAATTAGTAGTCTTCAGAGGGGATTTATATTGTTAAACACTCAACAATTTTTTTCAACCATTAAGTTTAGGTTACTGTATATAATCACTGCTATACACTTATCTATTACGTGTAACAATACACTGAAATTACCTTCTAGGCATCAACAGTATTAAGAACCATCCATAGTTTATTGACTGTTTGAAGCATTCTCCACAGAACCCCTGAATTCAATAGCTGGTTCATATTGGATGTTAATACTTCTGCCTATGGTATAAGTTCACTGGCAGAGAGTAGAGTCAAGCGTTCTAGAATCTGTATCGTTTCCATATGTCTTACTGGGACAGCTGAAAATGCTAAAGGGGAAACTTAGCAGTCATAATCTAAATTCTATACAGCTTACCAAAGAAGAAGTAACATTTCTCTATCAGACTACAGGCCAAACAAATCAAGAAAACAACGTTGCTCTAAACGTAAAACTTTCAATCCTAGCCATAGTTTTGGCCATACTTAAAATAAGGACCTTAAGAAAAATTAATTTAGGTGTAGTTATTTCACAAAGAACAAAACATATCTCATTTAAGAAATCACATTAGTGACCCAAAGACAAGGTTCATTTCTTTGGTGATTCAGAAAGATTTTAAAAATTGATTGAAATATGAAAATATACACAAGTATTGCCTTTGGTAGTCACATTCATTTGAAAGATTGGAATTTGTTGATACCTATAAGGGTGGCCCCCTTTATAGGTTATAAGCACTCAGCAGATTGCTGTTATTCAATAATATCTATCCTGTGCTCTTCAATAGAACAGACACTAACCACATCTGGCTGTTGAGCACTTGAAATGTAGCTAGTCCAAAATGAGACGTGCAGTAAGTATAAAATATACACTGGATTCCTAAGACTTAGTATGGAACAACAGTAAAATATCTCATTAATCGTTGTTTATATCGTGCACCTGATGAAATAATATATTAGATATATTGGGTTAAATGAAATAATTATTAAAATTAATTTTGCCTTTGTTTTTACTTTAATGTGGCTATAGAAAGTTTCAAATTATATGTTAAAATTATATGTGTGTCTTGCGTCTTATTTCTATTTGACAGTGGTGATCTAGAACACTATCCAGTAACCGCAAGTCCGTTGCTCTATTCCGTGGCACTTATTTCTGACTTCTTTCTATCGACCTTTCACACAACCTGTTCAGTGATATAACGTAGGACCTATGAGGTAACAGATACAAGCGTATCAGAAATAAATGGTTAAAACTCCTTAAACTCAAAGAGAATTATTAAAATTATATTCACGAAAACATTATTAATATCCCCAGGGAAATTCTGCATGATTTTAAGATTTCAATGAGCCTAACATCTCTTTGCACTACTAAAGGGGAAAAAGGAGTATCAATCTACTATACCTTCTTGGAGTTGTTTAAGAGAGTGGTTTTTGGCATTATTAGTCAGGAGCATTTCCCTTAACAGGGCGTCAGTCCCTGTGATTTTTTCTTCACAGATCCAATCTTTCACAATGCATAAATGCGAGTAGTTAGTTACAAGGAGACATAGTAAAGCAGAATGCGACCCTTAAAAATTTACAGAAAGTCAACTGGATTCTTCATTCTTAAACACAAAACTCATCTCTCTCCTCTCTCCCCCTCCCTTCTCCCTTTCACTCTCAGCAATCCAAAGGAAGTTGCACTTTTTGTGCATGCATACTACAGTTTGAGAACTTCTGTTAGGTAGTTCAGCCAGGGAATCTGCTTAGATAAAGATCCCCAAGTGATCTGATACAGGGAAGTTGGAAACTACTACTTTTATCAAAAGTTCTCAAGCTTTCTTCCACTCTATCCCAACATAAAAGTCTTTCATCAGGAAAAGTTGTTTGACATAGCCATAGTTCAAGAGTTGAGAGGGGGAGGAAAGAAAAAGAGGAGAAAAGAATGTCCATTTGGGGGAGATCATATATGATTTTAAAAAGGCCTCACTCAGAAATTCTGATGACTAGTGGTGTAGTGATTTGCATGCTCTGCTGCAGTGGCCCCAGGTTTGCAGGTTCGGATCTCGGGCACAGATCCACACACCACTCATCAAGCCATGCTGTGGCAGCATTCCACATACAAAATAGAGGAAGATGGGCACAGATGTTAGCTCAGGGCCAATTTTCCTCAACCAAAAAGAAAGAGAGGAAGGTTGGCAAAGGATGTTAGCTCATGGCCGATCTTCCTCACCAAAAAAATTTAAAAAAAGAAATTCTGATAGGCTTCTATAGGAGAACATGTCCTCTCCTCCAACTCAGTTGACAATCATTGCTATACATGGGTAAAATTCAAGTTGCTCACTTTAAATACCTAAAAGTTCTCAGGCACTTTAGGTATATTTTCTCATTTCACCCTAACATTCCTACAAGGTAAGCAATATTGTCTCCATTCTACTGTAAGGAAACAGGCTGAAAGACATTTATTAATATCCCAAAGTCACACAGCTAAGTATGTCAGCCAGTCGAAGCAGTACTGGTGATACCTACAGGAGGATGCATTTGTCTTCCTTCAAGAAGGGTTAAGGAAGCTCCAAAGGAATGGGAAAGCTTCCTTTTTGTAAATCTAATGCTTGTTTCTAACCTTTTGCTTATACCATGGTTTGACTATTCGTGACTATTATTGTGTAATATCAATAATGAGAAAGTAAATGATGATATTGTAAAAATGCCTATTTAGATATATGAGATACCACTATGCTAAGTGCTTGGCACATAAATACTTAATAAATATTTTTGTTACTATACTACTAGTATCGTTATCAGAGTTGTAAGTGTAGTAGTAATAATATTAGTAGCAACAATGGTACTTTAGATACAATCATCAACTTCTCATGCAACTTAAATCAAATGTTACCAGTGCTTAGTCCCAGTAGGGATGGTATCTGCTTCCTTTCTCATAGAAACTGCTTAAAATTGATGTTTCTGTTTGAAAAGACACTGTAACAATCAAAATTGGTATAATTTTAAAGTTCAAAAGTCTCAATGCACAAGTATGTGTACAGTGAAGACTATCCCAGGGCCGGCACCGCAGCATAGTGGTTAAGTGCGTGCGCTGCGCTGCTGGCGGCCTGGGTTCGGATCCCGGATGTACACTGAGGCACCACTTCTCAGGCCGTGCTGTGGCAGCGTCCCACATAAAGTGGAGGAAGATGGGCATGGATGTTAACTCAGGGCCAGTCTTCCTCAGCAAAAAGAGGAGGATTGGCATGGATGTTAGCTCACAGCTGATCATCCTCACAAAAAAACAAAACAAAACAAAACAAATTTCCAAAAACAGTCATACAAGTGACTGCTTACAATAGTACAAATCAATCTACATTTCATAATCTCTTCAATAAAACAGTTCCCAAATGCTGCCAAATACAACATAATTTCTTTGGAATAAGATTATGCAAAGATATGAGTAAATAAATGAAGACACCTGGCTGAAGATGACCAAAGAAGCTTCATGTTCCTCCTTGAAACCAACCATAACACAGAAAGAAAAAGAAAATTCCAACTTCCAGGAAACAAACCAAAAAAACCACACTCAAACGTTATTAAAAAGAAGAAAATATTATTAAAAAATTAAATTTCAAAAATATCACTATTTCTATGACAGTTTTACACTAAAACTATTATAGTAATTCTATGCTGTGGAATATTATAGAGCAATTAGAAACAATAAGGTAGATCCACATGTACTGACATGAAAAGATTTCCAAGAAATATATTAAATCTCCAGACCAAAAGGAAAATGACAAGCACCCAGAAATCAACCCTGAAAGCACAGAAGTGTATAAACTTAATGACAGAGAATTCAAAATAGCTATCATAAAAAAGCTCAATGAAATATAAGAAAACAGACAATTCAATGAAATCAGGAATTTTTTCACAAAAGAGATTGAAACAATAAAGAAAAATCCATCAGAAATCTTAGAGCAGTTAGCCTTCGCTAAGTGATTTCAGAGATTTGATCAGTTTTAGAACAAGTAGAAGGGATCTTCCTAATGCACACCCCCTCTTTTCCCAGAGTGTGTGTGGCATGAGGGTGGAGGCTGCACGTGCAAGCCGGTCATGGCAAATATCACTTCAGCACTGGTTTCTGGGCAGAACTGCAAGATTTAGGGTGGAGTTATTTCCTTCTTTCCTCCTTCTGGGGTGCCTCCCTCTCCCCACAGTCCCCCAGGTGGGCTCAAGCACCCAGGATGGCAGCTATGATGATGGGTGACCCGAGTTCACTTTTGGTTGGAGAGGCCTACAAAAGGCCAGCAGCAGCCTTTTGTAGGCCACATTTCACATGTGGTGCCTCAGAGAGTCTTTGGAGCCGCAGCAGCACAGAACATCTGATTTCGCTTGTTTTAGTCTCAGAGAAACTGATACATGTTGTTTTGCATGTAGTAGCATCAAAGGGAATTTGTCCTGCAGTTCTGAGTGTGCCCTGCCCTGCCTGGCTCTCGACTCTTCATTTTTCTTGCCACATCTGCGTCTGTGGGTGCCATCCACCTGTCTTTCTCAGCACCTGAAGCTCAATGAGAAGCGCACACTGGCCTTGCCTCCCTGGAGTCTTCAAGGGCGCCCTGCTCTATGATCACGTACTTTGGGGCATTAGCTCTAAGCAGCCTGTCCATGGTGGCTATCTGGCTGGTGGCTCACCCTGCCTGGATGCCAACCTGGTTTCCACCCTTCTCCTTGAGCGAGTAGTGGACACCCACCCCAGCCTGCAGAGACTCCTGCCTGGGCTCTGCCAGTGAGCCTGGGGACCACCACTGTGAGTTTTGCAGGAGGAAGAGAGGAAGAAGTCCAAGCTCATACCCAACTATGTCTGGCCGTTAGTCCCTTCCAACCTCTTCAGATACTTAACCTGGTCATTTACTGGGAAAGTAACAGGTTTAAAACATGATTCCAGTCCAATGCCCACACCAGGGAGCAGAAGAACAGAGTCTGTCCCCATTAGTCCTGTTACCAGAGAGGCAGGAGCTGGGCAGGGAGCAGGACAGAAGGAAAGACCAGTGCTGCTGCAGCTGCTGTACTTGTCCCTCACCCACGCGTACCAGGTTTCCAAATGAGCCTGTGGGGCCAACACAGGCCACAGAGGAAAGGCTAGAGAGAAGCAAAATCCTTCTTGACTCTTCTTTTGGGTGTCCACTGGGCTCAGTGGAGGTCCAAATGCTTACCCCATTTCTAAGGAAGTGCTTTTGTGGGTCTTCAGACCTCCCCCCAGCTGATGGTCTCTGTCCTCAAGCCCCGGACAGAGGTGATGGTGCTCTGAGCTGACAGCTTGTGACAGCCCTTCAGGCCTGGCCTCTGAGGTCCACTCTCATCATAGGCAGAGTCCCCCTGAAGACAGCTCAGCCTGGGCCTCCTCCCAGCATTCACTCCTGGTGCTTGGGAAGCATGCACAGCCTCACACAGCTCGCTGTGGCCCTGAGGACCTGGGAGTTGGCCAGTCTCTGCCTTTAGAGCCTTGGGACAGGTGTCGGGTACCAGTCTCTGTGAACTTTGAGCCCCAGGGATGCTCCACATGCCTCAGCTCAACCTCACCCAGGGAAGACAGAGGCATAATGCAGAGACACTGACAACTCACTCAAAAAACAATCTCTCTTTTGGACTTCTGAACCCATAGGCAATGTGGGACCCCACAGCAGAGGAATCTCTCCTGGAAGAAGGAAACACACTACTATGGTCTGGTAGCTTGACAACACAAGAGTTATCTGGAGGGGAGAAAAACGTGGAAAGATCAGATGAGAGTGACTAAAAGCTGGTGTCTAATGCACAGCTCATACACGTTTACAAAATTAACATGTCAGAACAAAAATAAGCCTTTGTTCTTACAGCTCCTCACCTCCTTCTGAGATTTACTTGCTGCTGTGGGATCCAGGTGACCATCCAGAGCCCAAACGCAGCCCTGCAGGCTGTAGACATCAGACTGGAAAACCCTGCACCCTGGCATGGGAGGGCCACCGGGGGAATATTTGAGCCCCTGGAGCCATTTAAAATTTAGGAGAAACCAGCCATGAAGACTTGGACACCATCCTCAAGGGCAGTTCCTTGCCTTGGTCTGTGTGGATGCACGGTGAAGGAGGGTGCTCCTAGGCCCCAGTGGGTGTCAGAGTCCCTGGCCCACACCAGGTGTTGTCCAGTCTGTCCCCAACACCTCCACTCGGCCTGATGGAAGAGGAGACCAGCAACCAGTAGGGTGCTTACCTGCTCCCCAAACCTGCTGGTCCAAGTTGCACTGCAGGGATTCCAAAAGAACAGAGGATGTTTTGGGGGGGAAAATAACATCTTCCATCTGTCATTCATTGCTCCTGACTAGACACATTTCATCTTTACAACTGAGACCAAATGAACGGTGAAGGAGTCCTGAGAGGAGAGGGGATGTTGGAGATGCATGACAGCTATTGCTGGGTTAGCCGGTGTGAGCAACACCAGAGCACACTTCCTGTGACCCCATTCACTCCCATTCAGCTCTGGGCTCTCTGAAGTCCCAGGGAGCAGGGGCCAAGGCTGGGGCCTTAGGAGTCAGACGGGTCCGACCAGCTATGTGACCATGGGCCCAGTGCCTCCTGGATAGGGGGACTCAGGGAGACATAGTATGTGCCGATGCTCACTTATTATTCTGATTGCTGTTGTCTTTCCCCACCCCAGACGAGACGCTGGGCTGGATTCAGTGCACCTGCATCTATGGAGTGTCTGCCTGTGGCAGGTGCCAGAGGGGCAATGATGAAAAGGATGCTAAGGAATACTTTAGACCCATCGCAGGCATCACTCAAGAGGCGTGGAAAAGTAGAGGGTGGAGTTCTCAGGAATGGATTGAGTCTTTACAATATTTGTCCCCAAATGTCCTTAAATAAGACAGACTTTTGGTGCTAACGTGCCGCATTATTAAAACAATATGACAAAATAACCCTGTAGGAATTGTGTTCACGGGTTTCCATATCTGAGGGTCTCATCTTTGCAGGGCCTTGATCGAGTGCCAGGCCTGAGAAATACCAGACTTGCTGCCAGTGGCTGAGGACCCAGATGCCAAGATGTGGGGCTCTGAGCCTGCTGGCTGGGCAGGACACACTGCTAGCACGTGCTGTCTATGGGCATCCGATCCTTTCTTGACCTACTTGGTGTCAACGCCCATACTCTCTATTTTTGGGGTGGGACTTTTTCTAGCAGCGACAACTTGGCCCTCAGCTTCAAAAAGTATGAACCAAAGCATATGCTTGCCTTTTGAAATGCTGGGGCCGAGGGCTCTGTGGCCGCCCCATTTGGCCGCACTCTTCATTCCCATACTGGAACATTCACGCTATGTCTGCAAGAACAAGTTACTCCCTACACATGCAATACAGCAAAGCCTTTTTTCCAGGCACACACATGACATCCAGAGAGCTCATCATGGAGACACTGGGACCCCAAGGGGTTTGACCATGTAGAGTTCATCTTTCCTGCAGACACAACATTTCTATTTCTCCCTTTCTACCCTGGCGCCTTTTTTTGGTTTCTTACTCAGTTGGGTCCTTTGGGAAGTGGGTGCTGAGCTGTGTAGGAGAGCGAGAGGGGTGTGGGGGCTGATGCCTGATATGAAGGAGAAGGAAGCCCAAAGAGGCAGGAGACCCTCCCAGGAGCCTCACTGGCCCAGCAGGGAGGTGGGAGCCATGGTTGCCCCTGGAGGAGCCTGCAGATTGGAAAGCCCAGCCCAGCGCCCTCCTCCCCAAATCTCCCCATGTGCTCCATCCTGGGGCACTGCCACTGGTGGCTTTCAGCTAGCTGCTGGTCTTGCAGCTCAGTGGAGAGCTCTCTTGTGAAGAGGCTCTGAGCGGTGCTCTGTGAGGACAACACAGCCCATCTGCCGTGTCGTGTGTGCAGGTAAATGCCCCTGCTCACCTTTGGGGAGCAGATTCTCCGGGTCCAGGAAATGTCCCTCCTGAGGGGACACTCAGAAGAGGGAGGTCAGTGGTCAAACCACAGCCCCGACCTGCTGCAGCTGGTCCTGGGGCCAATCTGACTGTCATTGCCTCCCCTCAGCTGTCCCTTCTCAATGCTACTCACCCTGAGACCCCCTCATCTCAGTCGTTCCCCGGGTGGGTGATGCCAGACTTCCTTCTGCTCACACGCTGGTCAAGAGGGCAGTGCATGTCCACTCATGATCACTATGCCTAGGAGCAACTGGTCTGCACATAAGAGCTGCCTGCCCACTGAAGTCTAGTTACGAAAGTGTTGGGAAGAACCATCTGGAGCAGGAGTCACGCTGGTCTCCTCCCAGAGGAACTCAGTTTGAGTCTGCCCAGCACTTCAAAGGCCCTGCCATCCAACTCAGCAGAAGGAAATGACCCACAGCCAAGAAGCTGGCCCTGTGGGGGCTCACTGACCTCAACCGTAACCTTGCTGGGGTCAGCCTTGAGAGGTCCCAGCCATAGGTGGGGGTTGCAAAGGCCACTAGGCCAGCTAAGGTGACTGATCACTGCACTTTTGCTCCACATCAAGTTCAGAAACTCCACTCAACTCCTCCACTGCCCCTTCTGAGAGGCACAGCCCCCGGCCACACCTCCTCCATCCACTGTCTTAATCCAGAATACTTTCATCATCCTATAAAGCTTCCTCATGCCTATTAGCGGTCACTTCTCACTCCTCCCTCCCTTCCCCACCCCCTGACAAACACTAATCTACTCCCTATCTCTATGGATTTGCTGACTTGGGACATTTCTTATAAACGGAATCCTACAATATGAAAATACCTAGCATGATGTTGTCAAGGTTCATCCATGTTATAAGTGTGTGTCAGAACTTCATTCCTCTTTATAGCTAAATGATATTCCATTGCATGGAGAGACCACCTTTGGTTATCCATTCTTCCGTTGGTGGACAGTTGGGTTGTTCCCACCCTTTGGCTATTGTGAATAATGCTGCAATGAACATGCTCATTCATGGACTTGTCTGAGTCCCTGTCGCAATTCTTTGGATCACTCAAGTTTTGTAGGCTCTCAATGCACCTTCCAGGAGTTTTCTATTTCCCTTCACAAGCTGTACGTTTCATTGTCCTACTGTCTGGCAGACCCAGTCCAAGGACACTGGAAAGCTAGTTTTGCCATCGATCTCAAAGTGCAAGGGTCACAGGGGTGAATTTTTTCTTTATGAGCATCTGGACCAATGAGGGTAATTGACTACAAATACCAGAGGAAACTCTAGCTAATTTAAGCAGAAATATACTACAAGGAGATGATCCTGTAGTTCACAGAATTCACAAATGTCTGGACAATCGGCCTGGAGAATGTGCAGGAAGCAGGGGGCCATGGGACACCCCAGCCCCACCCTAGGAAAGGCCCAGACAGTAGGCGACCCTAGGCCTTCAGACATGGGGCTGAGGCCACAGGTATCACTCATTGGGATCTGCGCTGTGTTAACACAGCTCCCTGACAACACCTTGATTTCAGACACCTGGTCTCAGAACCGTGAGAGAATGTTTCTGTTATTTTAAACCACCAACATTGTGGTGATTTGTTACAACAGTCCTAAGAAACTTACACACACACACACACACTCACACAGGCCAATCTCATGCCCAGGGGTAGTGCTCTCCACCTCAGGCTGAATCACAACCCATTGAAACGCCCACTTGAAGACTGGAGAACAACTTCTGCCTGTGGTCCTGCAGGGGCTGGGCCAGGTATCTTCACATAGACACACCTCCTGTACCTTTTCTGTGCAGACCACCGCTGCCTCCTTGTCTACTGGACAACAGGACGCCTTCTTGACTCAGCTGAAGTGGTGCTGCTCAAATCACCAATTTCAACAGACCAGTGTTGTTTTTCTAATTCATGCAGGTTCCCTCTGGAGGCTCTGGGGAGGATCCATTTTCTCACGTTTTCCAACCTCTAGAGGTCACTGCATCCCTTAGCTCCTGGGTTCTTCCTTCAACTTCAAGGCCGGCAGTGTCCAGCAGAGTCCTCCTCACATCACATCACTCTGACTCTGCCTCCGTCCTCACGTCTTCTCTCCTCTGACCTTCCTGCCTCCCTCTTCCACTTGTAAGAAATATGATTACTCCGGGCCCACCTGGACAATCGAGGATGTCTCCCATCTCAAGGTGAGCTGACCAGCCCCTTAATCCATGAGCACTTTCATGTCTCTTTGCCTTGAAACCTAACATATTCAGAGGTTCTGGCCCTTGACTGGATGGGAAGGGCATTGCATGTAGTGTTGTTAGAGAATCAGTGAGGATCCGTCTCTCTGACATGAACAATTCCAAGGGCCTCTGGGTGGGGCAGTGAACACAGAATGCAAATATACCTTCCTGCCTACAGCAGCCATTGATGGAGTCATTGGTGTGTGAGGAGCCATGAAAGGGGAACACAACAGGGTGGCTGACCCTCCTCAGAAGCAGCTGGAAGAAGTCTCAAAAAAGAGAGCCCTGAGCTTTGTGGTTCCCATATGCGTGATGCACCCCAGCAGGGGTGCAGCATGGTTGGGGCTAGAGGGTTCACAGAAGGTTATGGGGCCTGGTAAAGTTGGATTCACCCACCCCTTGGAGCAAGAACTTGGTAGCAGTGGGAATGTTCTGGAGCCTTCCCCCTGCCATGCACTGGCACACACACATACACATGCACTCACACACAGACACATATGCAGCACAATATGCACACACAGAGACACATACACAACTCTGCATATGCACACACTCAAAAAACACACATGCACACATGCGTCTACGCACATACACATGGATATGTGTGGGCACAAAAGACATATATGCACGTGTACACATGCTGCATACAAATAGAAAGAAACATATGCACAGAGAGACATGTGTACACAGGCATACCCACATGCACACAAACACACAAATGCACCCACACATGCACAGGAGCAAGATGATGCCATTTGCATTTGGTAGAAAGTTCTGGGAGCAGAATGGAGTAGGAACGAGGGGCAGGGAAAGCAGAGACCACTCAGGGTGTGTCAGTCAGTGCAGTCACCCCAGTACTCACAAGTCTGGAACGGGGGAAGAGCAGCAGTAATAGAGGGAGGAGGTGGATTAGGGGCGTGTGTGGGGCCAGCAGACCTGGTGGTATGGGTAGCAGACATGAAGGTCAATGTGGTCTCCCAGGGTCACTGAGGGCACTGATGGGAGTACAGAACACAGGAGCCAGGGTACATTTGAGGGAAAGGAGATCAATTCAGCCTGCAAGGGGTGAGGGGGCTGCAATGGGAGCCATGGGCATCCTGGTGGGGGCATTTAGAGCAGGCTGGACACTTTGCTTGTAGTTCAAGAGGTCTGGTAGGAAAGGGCGGGGTGGCGACATCAGCTCCAAGGCTGGAGCTGGAGCCTGGACTAGGACCAGCTCTCTCAGGGGAGCTTGGAGTGACCAGGGCTGCTCCAGGATCCCTGGGGCTAGGGCAGCAAAGACCATGGGAGTAGGGGGTACATACGAGGAAGCCATTGCTTTATCTTGCTAGCTCTTAATGCAGAGGTGTACTGCTTCCCATTCTGATAACATTCTCCCTTCCAGATAAGCTTTCTCAGAAGAAATCAAACCCAAGAGTAATGATGGCTAATTATGCAAAATTAAGAACATAAATTCACAGGATCCCCCCCAAAAATGATTTAATCACCACCTACAAGTCAAAATGAGGGGCCTTTATGAAGATGAGGGAGGAGCAGGATCCTGTCTCCAGGTCAGCCCAGGGCCAGACAGGTGAGCAGGGAGGAGGTGTAGGGTCCCCCACCCAGCCCTGCAGCTGTCCCTTGTGACTGCTGGACTGAGTCTGCTCTTCGTGCTGTGAGCTGAGGGACCCAGTTTATTCCTACCCACACTGTGGAGGTCATTTGAGAGTCTCTGGGAGGGCTGGGCAGTGGGCACGTGTGTGTCCCAGGTCAGCCACCTGCACTGGGTTAGGGTCTCAGTCTTGTTGTTCAGAACCCCAGGTGGACTTGGGCCAGAATTTGCTCTCTTGTGTCTTTGATGGTGTCTCCCAGGCAGAGCGGGACATCTTCTTGCCCAGCAGGGGAGAGGGGAACTCAGTGAGGCCTTGGACAGATTTCCATCCACAATGGGTCCCTGCTAACCCCTTACTCCTGGTGAAGTTATAGGCAAGTCAGGTAGCTTTTCCAAGACATAGTTTCCTCAGAGGCTAAAGTCATGTTTTGGAAGAAACTTTACATATTATAAGCCCATCTATAAATGTGAGGACTGTTGTCCCTGTTATGTGTTTATATTTTGCAAGACTACTGCGCTGGGGTTGCCATTAAAAATCAAACACATTGTTACAAAACGTGTTGTCAACTTCAAAAATCCATGGTGCTGTTGGAACAATATTTGAGGTCTGCAAATATCTAAGTGCCACCCAGTCCCTAGTCACTACCCTCCCACAGGGACCGTCACAGCCTCACCTCTTTGTGAGCCCTCTGTGCCTCTTGTTGGTACTTATGTGACCTGGACATCCCTGACACTCAGGCCTGGGCTCCAGGCATCCCCAACTGTACAGTACAAGGTTTCTGCCCCCTGTCTGCCCATTTGCCTCCCTATGCCCACTGTCCCTCTCTCGGAGCTGGTCAACATGCCGGCCTCAGTCTTGTCCACCCGGGCCTGAGGACCCAAGTTCCCCTCTCTTTGCCTTTTCCTTCTTAAATGCCCATGTCTAGGTCCTCCCTCTCCCCTACCCCTGAAAAGACTGGTCTCATTCAGTTCTGAGAGTTGTCCTTAGCCTCTCAAGGAAAGTGATTCCCAGCAGACCCAGGAGTGAGGTGGGAGCTGGTGCTGGGAAACCAGATCCTGGTGGTTGGTCACACCCAAAACCTGGGGAATATCATGCAATGTGTGCTCATCATCAGAATGAAACTGTACTTGATTTCAGGGGAAACGGTTTGGCAATAGTAATGGTTAGAGGACCTGAGGCCTTCAACGGTGTCAGGACAAAGGAAGGTCTGGACACATAATCATTATAATTTTCATCCCATGTTCCTCAATTAAATGAATGGTCGGATGGATGCTGGATGGATGGATGATGAATGGTTGGATGACAGGGTAGTTGATGCAAGGATAGTGAGTGGATGGGTGAATGGATGGATGGAGGGGTGGGTGGATGTGTGGTTTACCGTTGGATGGATGAATGAGGGATAGATGAATGGATGAATGAATGGTGGATGGATGGATCATGGGTGGATGCATGATGGATGGATGGATAGATGGATCGATGGATACCTATGAGGCCAGGATTACTAAAGCACACATGGACACCTCTAAGGTAATGGGGTCTAGATCCACTTGACCATCACTGTGAGCTCCATGCACATTTGCTCCATCCTCTCCTCTTGCTTGCTCACACCTTCCTTGATCTGGATTGGGGGCATGTTCAGTTCTGAGAGGGATCCAATTTCTTTTGGAGTTCTCCTCTCAAAGGGCCCATTAACTGCCCCTCCTCTTCAGGATCTTAGGGCCATGGCAGCTCCTATGGAAATCTTACAGGACGTTTCCTATTAGTGTCAGCTTCCTATGCTGATCAGATGGGAGGGTGAACCCAAGTGTGGGGACACATGGCTGTTTGTCTCCCACAGCTCCCTCAACCATTTGATCTCTCTTTCTCTATTTCATCCAACTTCACAGTCCATATTCCTTGAGCTATGCACATCTGCTCCGATATTAGTCATTTTAGAGACATCTGGGCTCAGTTCTATCAGCTTTTTGCATTTTTCTCCCTAAAGCTCTTATTACAGACATCCTTTTATTCCAGCTTTGAGGAAAATGGTATAGAAAGCCCTGGGCTAGAGCAGTAACCTCGAGGAAAAGTGGTATCAGCCCTGCTGCCCTTCAGCTTCACAATGAACTTCAAGGTCATTTGGTTTTCAAGATGCTCATCATGTGGGTGTTCTTCCCTCCCCTCCTACTTCCAAGCTCCCCAATCCTGAGCCTGGGGTCCTGGAAACAGACCTCACCCCCCACCTGTGCTCTGGAGCCAGGCCGCAGCCTGCCAAGTTGATCCAACATCCTCTACATTATTAATGTGCTGGTTTTTCTAGCAGACTCAACACAATAAAGATGGTGGTGATGGTAACGAACGTAACCGTGAGTCACCATTGTGTACTGAGAACTAATTCTGGGGTGGTTCTCTGAAAAATGCTTTACCCACCTTACCTCATTCACATCTTGCAAAAGCCCTGTGCTGCGGGTGCTTGAGGAAGGGGAGTCTTTGTACTTCTCATGTGAGCTAGAAATTCGATAGATTGATAGGTATTGGTGATCTCTGAGCCTGGAATATAAGCTTCGGACTGGCTTCTGTTGAGACAAGGAACAGAGGTCTCTTGTCTACAGGACAGGTGGGCAAATGGGCAAGGGGAAGACAGTACCACTGTCATCCTGCTATAGCCGGTGCGGCCCAGGTAGGCTCACCTGTCGGCTCAGCACTGTAAGTGGGATGGGCGGGGGCGATGGGCGGGATATTCCCCACAGTAGGCTGACAGCCTCTTCAGGATCCTGTTGGGCGCTGTCAGCAAGATGAGCTTTATAAGTCCTTAGAATAGGCTTGAGGGGGCAATTCTGAAATCTGTTAATGAGAGGCCAAAATTCCCATCCTTCAGGGACAAGAGGAATTAGTCAGGAGGTTGAATGTTCCGTAGATCATTCTCTCCGCCCACCACACTTGCTGGGTGTTGTTTTATAACATCCTGGTCTCTGGAGACACAAAGAGAAATCAGATGGAGTCTTCAGCCCAACCTTCACCGTCTCCTTGAGCAGCAGATGGACAAGCTTGTCCCAAGAGGAATGACAGTCCTGCCACCTGCAGCCCGCAGCCTCATCATGCTTGAGATGCGAGGATTTCACCAAGGAGTGTGTTCCTGGCTGAGATTGGGGGAGGAGGAGTTTGCAAGATTCATTGGACAATCTCCTGACGGTTCATTCTATGTGGCCACATTGGTATTTCCTGGGGACATTGGTGGGGGAGGTCATGGGGGTCCGTGAGCTCAGAAGATCATGGTAGTGGAGGCTGATGAGAGGTGATGGAAGGGGCTACAGGATTGACCCTATCTTTTAATTTTGTTTGAGTAAAGATGGTTCAGAACCCCAGGCCAGGCAGGGGCTGGGCCGAATGGATAGGCTAGTGGCGCTTCCCTGGGTTGGGGGAGGCGGGATGGGCGTTGAGTGAAGAATGAGGAGGGTGCCTTTTGGTTTCAACAGTCGGGGCTCACCCCCTGGAGACCTTGGGATGCTTCCATCACCAGAACAGGGCTCCAAGGTGGCTTCTGTTGTCCAGGAAGCCCAGTGGATTGAAAGTACTTAAAGTGCCCTTTGTGGAATCATCACCTCGAAATTCAAAACCTGTAAGTGGCCACTGGCTCAGCTGCATGGAGGGCCTGGGCTTCCAGGGGGCAGCATTTCTGCAGGAATGTGCCAGGTGACCACCTAGACTGTGAATTTGGATGAGGACTCATGTGATAGAGCCCCCCTCGCCTGTCCCTTGAAAACCTCAGATCATCACCTCGGGAGACAGTTTTCCCTCTACTGCTCAGAGCCATCAGTTATTCCGGCTGGTCCCCACACGCAGCTCGTGTTCTTTCCACACCATATCCACGAACCGACTTTCTCCAGTTTCCCAGAGCCCAGACACACTCTGCTGGGCACCCCTCCACCTGTGAGCCTTTCTCACTGAAACTGGCCCCATCCCCAGGGACAGGACACCTGTGCTTCCTCTACCTCACAGAGTCATCACCCTCAGGGGACATGACACCATGCTGATACAGTTCCATCATCTTCTCTTATTCCATCCAGAGACTCAGTAAAGAAGTTTGGGGTTCAGGTCAGCTGCTCCTAAGCTCCCTGCAACATATGGGAATACTTGTCCAAACAAGCCTCAGGAAGCCTTGGCTGATGACAGTGATCTGAGGCCAGCAGAGAGACCTGGGGTGGACAGCATCCCTGCCAGCCACCGGACACGTCTACTCTGTACTGCTGGGGATCTGAGCTTGCATCCCTCCTGACCTCGCAGCTCCCTGCACTGGGGCCTCCCCCACTCTGTTCTCCCGCCTTCAGGCATTAAGACCCTCCCCAACTGCATGAACCCCAACAAGTCCAAATGGCCCTAACCCATGTTGCTTCCAGGGTGGAGACCCATCATCAACACCTAGTTCATCCTGGAGAGGGACCATGGCATTGCTTACTTCCAAGACAAGATGAATAACCAGGACATGCAGATGATGAAGCTCTTCAGTGGGGGTCTCCACAGGGCAGGAGGGGCCTTAAAAGCAGTGGTGTGGCCACACAGAGTGGGATACCTACCTGAGCCAGCACATCTAGCAGCTGCACTGAGCCTATGGGCCAAACTGCACCCTGTGCACTGATGGGGGAGTGTGTGTCTGTGTGTTCACCTGTGTGTGCACTTCAAGGTGTGGGTGTAAGGCCGCACTGTCTGTCTCTCCACCACCACTGTGAATCGACCCCTTTTGTCACCCTGCATCCACCCAGATGATCTTTCTGACATCCTGGACCCTCAGGCCCTGTCCTCCGCCCACCTTCACTCAACTCCCACCACCCACTGCCTTGGCATCACTCTGAGCATTTAACCATCTCCACCATGACCGACACCCCCATTTATGGCCAGCCCATTCTAGCTAGTACCCACCAGTGTCTCTCCAGCCCACCCACTGGAGGTTCCCTCCCCTGATGAGTCCTCAGCCCACTGGGTCTCCGTCTGCCAACCTTGTTCCACGTTCGCTTTCCTTCCCCTACGTCACGTCCTTCCTTCCTCTGCACACACTGAGCTCCAGGACAGCCCCACGCTCCTGTCCTGCAGCTCTGTCCTGTTCCTTCCATGGTCCTGGCCAGGTGAAATCCACCCTGGGACCCAGCTCTGCACCTTCTCTGCACCTGCCCCAGCTGTGAGAGGGGCAGAGGCTGGTGCAGAGCCAGGGCTGGTCCCACCGTCACATCATGACGGCAGACCACAAGGTCCCACGGTGCTGCCCACACCCCTCCCAGTGTCCCTGGGTCACCTCACTCCTCCCCGCTCTAGGTGCATTTCACATGTCCCTTCTCTCCTCACCATCCACCCCTGCTTCCCTGTGCAGGACAAACCTTTACCGCTAACAAGGCTCAGTGCATGGATTGTGGACACTGCAGTGTGCACGGTTCGGTGGAGCAGGTTGTGGGCATGGTGTGCACACATGTTGCCAGCTGGGAGAGGGCTGAGGTGCAGCTTCTGAGACTCAGACTCCCCCAGGGAGAGGCCAGGCCCAGGCGGCAGGGAGGGGAAGACACCCTGGAAGGGACAAGGGCCACACCAAGAGACTGTCCCCTCTCCAAGATGAACATCTCAGAGGGCTTCAGGTTCTAATGGGCCAAGCTGGGAAGATGGGACTCCACTCAGGAGTGGAGGCTGGGGGCTGATTCAGGTGAGGGGGAAGAGAGTGTAAGGTCACTGGCTCCTGGAGGCCGGGCACTGACAGCCTGAACCCCCTCCTCTTGGTGTGGACCCCCTGCAAGACGTCAAATGCAGGGATGTCCCTCATGGAGGGGCTGTAGCAGGGTGGACAGAGCAACCCCTGAGCCCAGGGAGTTCCACACCATCCCATCCACAGAGGGCAAGTCTCTGCTCTCCCGGGCCAAGGGACCCCCTTTCATGTGGTGTCTTCAGATAAGGGGACCACCCCTGGGCCCTCAGCCACCCAGGTGGCTCCTTGTTTCAGGTGGCTCCTGTCCCCAATAGAAAAAAGTACAATGAAGAGTATAGACAAGACCCATAATCCCACCACTATATCCACCTCCCCTAACTCCCAGGTCTGTTTCCTTGGGTTTGAGTGTGGATCAAACTGGGAAATTTGATTTTGGCTTTTCATGGCATTTCCATCACCCTTCCGACTCTCCAATGTCCACGCTGGAAGGACTAACCAGCTAGAGATCACCCGATTAGTTAACCTCCTGTATTTATAGAGGGGCAGGAACCGAGATGGGGAAGGAAGGAGGAGCCCCAGGCCTTTGGCCCTTCCTCCTGCACCTCAGCATCAGCTCTGCTCTGTCCCCTCACCCTCACCTGGAGCATGTGTCTTGACTGGATCCCCATCCTGCACCACCCTCCACCACAGGCCATCGTTCACCAGCTCCCCAGTCCAAAGAGTTAAGGGTGGCAAGAACAACTACAAGAGCCATTAGTTATGGAGTTCTTGCCCTGTGCCAGCAAGGAGTTAATTATCTCACCGAGTAAGAGAGAGGTTCCAAAAGTCACCCATTTTACAAATGAAGAAACTGAAGCCCAGAGAGTTAATCTCATGGCCAGGGTCTCTGAGGTAGGAAGAGGTTACATCCAGGATATGAATGTAGACCCATAAGTCTGGAGTCTCGCACTAACACGTGTGCTTTGGGACTAATCAGTAAAAAAGTTTATAATCATGAGACTGGATTTGCAAGTTGGAGCATAGCATACATACCAGCAAGTACAGAAATCATACTTGCATTGATCCGTGAATTATCCAAAGGGAACAAAACCGCTAACCAGTACCCACAAAAAATAGAACATGACTAGCCCTCCAACAGCCCTCTTATGCGCCCCTCCCAGGTCACTTCCCTCTCTCTCCCAAGGGGAACCAATATTCTAACTTCTGAATTTGTTTTTCTTGTCTTTGAACTTTATTTAAATGGAGTCATACAGAGTGTCTTCTTTGGTGTCTGGCTTCTTTCATTTTGCTTGTAAGATTCATCAATATTCTTGAATGTGGCTGTAGTTAATTTTTATTTCTGTATAGTATTCCACTATAAAACATATAACCCATTTTATTTATCCATTCCACTGCTGATGCAGAATGGGTTGTCTACAATTTGATGATATGCCAAAAAATGCTGCTCTGGACATCTTGTACATCTTTTGGTGAACATATGAACATATCTGTGTTGGGTATATACCTAAGCGTGGAATTGTTGGGTCATGGAGTATGTGTACGTCCACCTTTAGGAGATACTATCAAAGAGTATCAAAGCGGATTAAACAGTTTGCACTCCCAGCTGTGTATAAAAGTTCCAGTTGCTCCGCATCTCCACCAACCCTTGGTGCCGTCAGAGGTTTGATTTTAACCGTGGTGGTGTATGTGTAGTGGTAGCTCATTGTGGTTTTAATTTGCATTTTCCTCCTGAGTAATTACGTGGAGCCCTTTTCCATTTCATTGTTCCCATTTGGTTATCTTTTTTTTGAAGTGCCTAGTGAAATCTCCCCTTTTATTCTCGTGGATTGTCTGTAATATTTTTATAAATTTATGCCAGTTAGTCAAATATCCTATATGAGAGTCTTGTGTCAGATAAATACATGGCAAGTGTTTATCCCCTTTGTGCCTGCCCTTTTTCCTCTCTTAAAAGTTTCTTTTCACTGACAGTTCTCATTTTCAATAATTTCCTGTTTATCTTTTTGTTCCTTATGTTTACTGTTCTTTGTGTTCTGCGAAATCTTTGGCTGCCCCAAGATCTTGAAACTGTTTTTCTAAGGTACTTACTAGAGAAGTTGTTGTAGAAACCCCCGTTTAGATTTAAAATCCACCTGGAATTGATTTTTGTTGGTACAGCCGGTATGGAAAACAGTGTTTTCTCAAAGATTAAAGATCAGAGTTTTCTCAAAAGATTACAAATGGAACTCTCATATGATGCAGCAATCCCACTACGGGGTATAGTTCCAAAGGAAATGAAATCAGTATCTTCAAGTGATATCTGCCCTCCCATATTCACTGCAGCACTTGTCACAATGTTACCGAACCAAAATGAGTTCCCTATTTGGTGAGTTGAAATCAAAGCCTTTACTAGAAGTTGTTCTCACACAAAGTACAATTCATTTGCCGCAAATAAGGGGACCATAGGGAATCACTTCCAAAGCTGTGGCCCTCTCAGCAAGGGAAAACAAGTGCCTTTTATTTTTGGTAGGGAATAAATATTCAAAAGGAAAGTTTCGTCCTCACGTATAGAGGTGGGTATAAGCCAGCCCAGGCGTAGTTTGAAAACGTGCTTTCCCCTACCTTTCATGTTATGCTAATAAGGCTTAAGCTCCTCCTGGGGTGGAGATCTTAACATTAAAATGAAGCAAAAGTAACTTTGGAGACTTCTTGGCCCATCTGTGCAGGCGTTGCTTTTGCAGTGCAGTTTGGACTGGTTCAGGGTGGTTGGTGATTGCGTCTCTTAACGTAACAGAGAAACAACTTTGAGAAAGAGTTAAGGGCCCGGCCTGGTGGCGTAGTGGTTGGGTTTGGGCGCACCGCTTCAACAGCCTGTGGTTCGCAGGTTCGGATCCCTGGTGCCGACCTATGCACCGCTCATCAAGCCATGCCATGACAGGCGTCCCGCATATCAAATGGAGGAAGATGGGCACAGATGTTAGCTCAAGGCAAATCTTCCTCAGCATAAAGAGGAAGATTGGCAACAGATGCTAGGTCAGGGCTAAATTTCCTCACCAAAACAACAAAAAAGAAACAGTTAAGTGCTTTCGAAATTGCCTTTGAATTACTCGGGGCAGTTAGTTGGTGACAACAATAGCCAAGATATGGACACAACTTAAGTGTCTGTTGATGGATGATTGGATTAAGAAACATTACATGTATCTACAATTAAATATTATCCAGCTTTCAATATGAGAGAAATCCTGCCTTTTCTGACAACACAGTTGAACCTGGAGGACATTATGCTAAGCATAATAAGCCAGACACTGAAAGACAATCACTGCATGATCTCATTTACAAGTGGAATCTAAAAACGTCAAACTCGTGGAAACAGAGAGTGGAATGTGCCTACAAGGGATGGAGGTTGGTGGGTGCGAGGGGAATGAGAGATGTTGGTCAAAGGGTACAAACTTTCAGTTATAACATGAGGATGTTTTCAAGATCTAATATAGAACGAGGTGACCAGAGTTAATAATAATGCATTGTATACACAAGAGAATTGATCTTAAGAGTTCTTAGCATTAAAAGAAGGGGGAGTTATTACAGGAGGTGACGGAACTCTTCATTAGCTTGATTGTGGTATTCATTTCACAATGTGCACATACATGAAATCATCACATTGTACACCTTCAATATATACAACTTTTCTTTGTTAATCGTACCTCAATACAGCTGGAAAAATATTTGTGCTGACTTCAGAAAATGCTTACAAATTAATGTGAATGAGGAAAACAAGAAGTGAAAGCACAAATGCAGCAGGGCCTGGGAGAAAATTTGCCAAATGTTACCCGTGGGTGATACTGGCCTAGAGCAAGTTGACTCGAGGGAAGCCGTGTTGTAACTTAGAGTAACGTCTGACTAGCTCACTCAAGCTCTGTGTGTTTTACCTTGCACTTAGCCTAGCAGATAAACAGCTCTCGGAAATAATCCTGGCTGACACACGTACATCCCAAGAGTGATCGATGATTACTTTATTCTTTTGAGTTTCTTAGGAACATGACGACCTCCTCAGGAAGATCGTCTATGCCGGCATCCATCATCGATGACAACTGAAAGACCTGGTGTGATGTCTCCAGTCTCCGATGCCAGATGGTCAATGTTCCTGAGCCCCCTTCACAGCCCACTAGTCCCTACAGAACTGCCTCAGATTATGTGCTTGTTTAAGATGATCTCTGGGACATGAGTCCATCATCTTCCGATTTTGCTAGCTAATCGAGTAAATCCCTTTCCTCACCACCGACTCATCTTGTGATTGATTGGCTTCAAGGTTGCAGCAAGCAGAAGGAGCCTTTGCTCGGTTACACGGGCAGGGATTAGCAGTGATTATTAATTTCTTCTTTACACCTTTCTCAATTTCTCACATTTTTTAAAAGCACATTCACTTCACCAGGAGAAAACCAGCAGCAATTGTGAGTCACAACAAAAGGTGGAGAGATGAGATTGTGCACCCCTATCCCTCCTGGCCCCAGGAGGGCTGGAGGGAGAACAGTGGGCAGTGCAGGCAGCCCTGACCCTGCTTGGCCCAGTTTCTCCTTCCCCAGAGCCTTTCAGGTGTCCACCAGGCCCCACCAGTGTGGCTGCAGAGCTCCTGCTGCAGGTGGCCCCCATCAGGGTGAAGCCCAGCTGAGTGGTGGCCTCTGACTGACCAGCAGGACCTAGTTTGTGATCTTGGTAACAGGTGGGCAGGACCGAGGAGGGTTGGTAGCTCAGTTGGAGAGTGGTGGTGGGAGGCTGGACAGGGGCTGGGGCAAAGAAGAGCAGGGGCCTGGGAGGGAGTCCCAGCAAATGAACCAAGGGTTGACAAGGGGCAGGGCTATGTCTGAGAGATGCTAAGGAGCACAGTGGGGTCAGTGGGGCTCAAGGAAGCTTCCCAGGGCTGCCCTTGACAAGAGTCTCCCTCAAGGTCACACAAGGCCCCTGACCCTGTGGCCTTCAACCCAGCTCCAAGGCCAAAGGGATCCTTCCTTACAGAAGGTGAAAGGACCAGAGCACTCTGGGGCTCTAAGTGTTTCAAAGTCTTTGTTAATATGCTCCAAGTGCAGAGTGCCCATGCCTTCAGGGACCAGCCACCTGTGCTGATTAGGAGCACCTTCTTTATCCCCAGTGACTAAGCGAGGTCAGAGCTAGAATGTCCTTCCCCAGTTTTCCCAGGGGTTCTTACCTGGGCACCCTGGGTGTGGGTTGGGGGTGGCGACAATTCTTCAGTCTGTGGCATGTTCTGCCTCCTTAAATGACAGTGGTCTCCCCCGTTCGCTGGCACAGCCCAAAGAGCCTCCACACATTTCCCAAAACCCGGGAGACACGGTGCCGCCCAGGGCAGTGTGAGAACCCGGCCAAGCTCAGCAGGTAGAAACTCCAGGAACACTTTTCCTGACCGTCAGTTCCACACCAGGTGTACTTGCTAGCTGAAGGAGGGCATTGGTGACACTTTTTGCACCTCCAATTCCCCATATGACATGGGGACAATGCTGCTCCCAGGGTGGGGATTCTGTGCCGTTGAATGAGATCAGTGCATGTGGAGCAGGCAGTGCAGCGGTAGTTGTCAAGGTGAGTAGAATCAACGCAGGGAGGGCAGATATGGAGACACGACTGCACCTGCTCCTCCAACACTCCTAAGGATAAAATGTGGTAAAATTCATGCCTTCCCACTCATCTAAAATACCAGCGCCCACCTTGAGTCCCTATCCTGTCCTCCCCACAGCCCTGTGAACTCTACTCTGGGCCATTCATGGGACCAGGGAGTTCTGGGACTCAGGGCCAAGGTTTTCCCGGAGATTTCTCATCTGGGTGGTGGTTAGGGAGGTCCCCAGTCCCTTCTGCTCTGTGCTTGGTGCAGGACACCTGGGGCAGCCCTGAGCTGGACCATCAGTGATCTGAGGCTGTTCTCCTTCACTCTGCTGGGCTGACAAGGGGACTTGCATCTGGCAAGCTCAGCCATCTGCGCAGGGGTGGAAATCCCAACTCAGCAAAATGCCAGGGCTGCCAGTGCCATTCTCTGCTTCATGCCTCAGCTCTCCTGGGCACCGCCATCTTGCATGACCTTTGCCCTCACTCCCCAGTGGAAGAGCCCATGGCCACGTTTCCTACTGGCTGAAGGCAAAGGCAGTGAGGGCAGCCAATGGCTCAGGGAGGCCTGAGGAGTGTGTCCTGTTGGTGTTGAGCATCTCTGGGCCCTGGCTGGACAGACACGTGCACGGGACGACAATGGTGTTCCTGGGCCAGGCTGCCGAGAGGCGGGGTGGGTCAGTGACTGGAGCCCCCACCTGGGCTCCCGGGTGTGTCTTTGTCTCTGTGCTTCTCCCTGGTGAGGAAAGCTCAGACCCTCTGCAAAACACTCACGCCTCGCCCATCCCTACACCATCCCTGTACATTCCAGAGTGGTGAGAGCTCAAGGAGGAGAGAGTGAGGGATGAGGGAGCCCTGACCACCCCTTGTCCCTCACCCCCAATTAGAAAAATGTGCTCTGGCTCAACCGTCAGCATGGCCTCCCCTGGTTCCCAAGAAACCCCTTTCTCCCTCAGCCCCCAAAGCTAATCCATTAGAGACGTGCAGTGCCACCTCTGCACCTCCTTACTCCACGGGGGTCTCCAAAGCCGCCAAGCAGGTGTTGCCCATGCCACTGCCCTCAGCCCAGGGCACACATCTGAGCTGGAGAGGCATGTAGAACTCTCCTCCCCAAGATTCAGGGGGTCCAGAGCCCCTCAAGAACCAGCATTCTCCCCCTCCCACCAACTCCAGGGCACAGGCCCCTTGAGGAGAAGGAGGGAGCCTGGTGACCCAGAGCTGCCCACTGTGGTCTCCCACACCAGGCAACACTGCCTCGGGGACCAGTGTAGTGTCCAGAAGAAGACGACTGGTCTTGTGGGGCTTGTCCCCTCTGAGAGGACAGAGGAGGCCATGGAGGTCAGGAGAGAAGGCTCTGGGGAGATAGGAAGGGCCAGGCTCCCACCCCAAGCCAGGGCACCATTTGCCTGATAATCAAAGATGAACCGGCTCACCCACCTGGCAGCATTTCCCTGGAAGAACTTTAGGAGTCCCACGACCACCCTGGGCCGCCTATCTGAGCCTCTGGATCTGGAGGTGGGGACAACTAGGGCCCTTGCCAGCCCCAGCAAAGAGAGGAGCCTTGCGGAGAACCCACATGAGAGCAGAGCACTACAGCCCTGTGACTGAGGAATTTCTGATGCCACTCTCTGAGTGGACACTGGGCAGGGGTAGGAAGAAAATACCCCCAATATATCTGTGCCTACTCTATGCCAGGGCAGGGAGCAGCCAGTCACTGCTGTCACCTACATGGAGAAATGAAGTAGGTGTGGCTTCGTGAGTGGAACCTGGGGGAGGATGATGGAGTCTCCCAGCAATGGAAAGACATGAGCTTTGGCCTTTCAGGTTCCTGGATACTGTGCTGAGGGAGGGGCAGCAGCCCTCCATTCACAGAGGCCTCCTGGGAGGGGAGAAACCAGGGTGGTGGACCATGGTCAGCCCAGCAGAGGGCAGGCATGGGAAGAGTGGCGGGGCTGTCCTGAGGGGAGTGGAGCCCCGCTGAAGGAGAGACTTCTTCCTACCTCTCAGAGCTCATCTGGTTCTTTTCTTTCTTTCATTTTCAAATTAGAGGCAGCAAAAGGACAAGCTTAACTGTCTCTCATTCCCTTTCCATACCTTCAGCTTTGATGTCCACCCCTCTTATGACGCCTGCTCTCTTGGGAAGGTAAAGGCAGGAGCTGGTGGCTGAGGCAGCCTCTGGCCTTGAGGCAGGCGGCACCAGGAGTGGCTGGAGTGGAGGTAGGAGCCTGCGGCCCGGCCCCTGGCGTCTGTGGGCAGCCTGGTGATGAGGGAGTTTGTGGCTCTTGCTTCAAGAAGGTGGGAGGCTGAGAAAGCCAGGAGTGCAGGTGGCCCCTGCCCTCGGGTCAGGACAGTGTTCTGTGGACAGCCACACGTGTGTTAACACACACATGTTAGGTGTGAACATGTGCCGTGTCATCCACATTAGTGTGTGTGTGAGCACACGTGTGCAGAGCCCAAATCCTAGCTGAGGGACTGACTCATCCCGTATTTTGAGGCCTCGGTAGCATTCTTACCAGGGGGCCACATGTGGAGTTGATGGTGGTGTGGCAGGCCTTGCATGCAGGACTGCCTCAGCCCACTTGACTGTGTAAATCTGCTCTGTGGAGGGGCCAGAGGTGTCCCCAGCAGGGGCTCTGCTGTGCAGCGCGAGGCCTGGCAGTCCATGCAGCCCAAAGGGGCAAGACCTGCTGAGCCGGCTCTTCAGAAGCATCCAGTCCTGAGGATACTGTTCACAGGGAGAGGTTTTGGGTGCTGGTGCCCCCTCGCCTACTGGGGCTCATCCCTGAAGAGGGTCCAGCAAGTTGGAGAAGGGGTGGGAAGGGGGTTTGAAAAATAGGCCAAATTCATGTCCCAAGTCACAGGCCAAGCCCAGTGAGTGTCCCTGTCCCCTGCCTCAGTTTAGCTATTCAGGAAATGGTCCAGGGAAGAACTGAGCAGGGTTGGCTCCAAAACTGGGGTCAGACGGTAACAAACAAAAGATCCTGCTCTATGCCAAGATCATTTCTGTTACCCTGAGATGGGGTGAGGGGATGTTGGGGGTATACTGGGATTCTGCGGAGACTTACCCTGCCCAGGACCTCATCTTCGGGGGTCTAGCCCTCACCTGGCCTTCCCTAGGTCTCCAGCAGTAGCAGTGGCACTTACATCTGTCCCAAGGTCTGGAGAGGGGAGAACTGGGCAACCTTACACCCTGGTGGGGAACCTCACGCTTTCTTTCTTTCTTCAAGAAACATGAAACCCTCAAGATTCATGTACTATGTGATGGAGAGAAAAAATACCAACTGTTTCTCCAAAAAGACAATGTATTTTGTACTTTGTAAAGTATTAATTAAAATGGAGAAAAATATCATGTTGACTGAGGGCGTCTGATTTTGTGCTGCTCCAGGGCCACATCTCATCTCTTTCCTTCTCCATTCCATGGTCAAGGAACATGGCCAGGGGCTTGGAGGAAGGCAGAACAACCTTCCCATCCACACCCAGCATCTGAGAGAGGGCACATCCCCAGAGCGAGAGGGGCTGTATTAGTTACCTGAGGCAGGGTAACGAGTTGCCCCAAATGCAATGGATTAAATTGATTGTTTACGTGTCACCGTTTCTGTGGGTTAGGAATTCAGGAGCAGTTTGAGCAGCTGGCTCAGGGTCCCTCAGGATGCTGCGATCATCTGAAGTCCTGGCTGGGACTGCAGGATCTACTTCCCAGGTGGTTTATTCACAGGGCTGGCAAGTTGGGCTCAGCTGTTGGCAGGGAGCCTGTTCCTCTCCACGTGGGTCTCCCCATGGGGCTGCTTGAGTGTCCTCACAATACGGTGCCCGGATTCCCACAGGGCAAGGGATTCAAGGGCCAGTACAAGAGCCAAAATGGTTTTTTGGCCCCGAACCTCAGAATTCACACCCCTCTGCCTCCACCATACTCTGTCACCATACAGCCCTGCTCTAATTTGACACAGGAGGAGAACACACAAGGTTGTGAAACCAAGAGGCCAAGGTCACTGCTGCCATCTTGGAGACTGTCTACTGTGCCCACCATTCCTCCTAAACCTCTGGCAGAGGTGGCCCTGGGGGTTAGGGGGCTTGCGGAGCAGGACAGGGCCTTGCTGGTGGCAGGGGGAGGATCAGGGGCTGGATCCCGGGCCACAGGGCTTCTGGCACAAGCCTGGAGCCCTGCTGTGGATGTCACACCCCCAGGAAGGTCCTTGGTGCTAGAAGCCCAGGAGCTGATGCCTCCCGACAAGATACCCTAGGGGCACGAGGGAGGGCTCCATGCCCAGCGTCCCTAACACAGGGCTCTGGCATTTGGTTCCTGCCCTTTTAGCAGGCAGGCACTTGGGATGCCCAGGCAGGACAGAGGTCTTGGACCTTGGACACCCTTCACTGCCCCTCTCTGACATTTTCCATGGACGGCTGGTGTGAGCAGGGCAGCGCTGAAGGCCTGAGCCTGCACTGAACCCCACCAACCTCCATCCTCACCCGCCTTACCCCTGCCCGCAGGAAAAGCAGACCTGGTGATTGAAGAGAGTGACAATGGCTCTGAAGCTTTCTCACCACCCTGAGTCCAAGAAAGTTCTGGATGCTGTGAATGCTTTCCTTTCTGGGGTCTTCAGACTATGTCCCCCTCATTCCTTCAGAGACCCCATTGGAGCTAGGACATCCACGGGGACTCTTGATGTCCCCCAAAATCTCAAAAGTTACAAAGGCCTCCAGAGCCCAACCTCCCTTTCCCGCCACTCATTCACAGTCACTGTCACTCGGGCGGTGCTGGACCTTGTGCCAGGTGCTGGGGACCCCGAGGAACCTGCTGTGGCCCCTGCACCTGAGTCTCTCTAGGAGGTGAGAAGACAGGGAAAGGATCTATTCCAGGGAGTGCAGGGCCGGGCTAGACCACAAAGGTGTGCTGTGTCCAGGGGTAGGGAATGACCACTGTTCAGCAGTAGGGGGCAGACCAAGAAGCCAGGACATTAGGGTTGAACTTGGTAAGATGGGGACCCAGCAGAGGGAGGAGCAAAGTCATAGAGGGCCAGAGGGAACCTTGGCTGGAATGGAGGAGTGCGGAGGGGGAGGCAGGAGTGGATGGGGCAGGTAGGGGATGAGGCTGAAATGCAAGGTGGGTGCTCGGGTCCGCCAGGGGCCTCACCCTCCTATAGGCCATGGGGAGCCACTGAGGACTTCCACGCAGGGGACCAAACTTAGCATCTGAGTGGTGATCTGGGTTATGAAGAGGGCTGATAGGAGCAGGAAAGGGGGACTGCCAGGGTCCTGGCCTCAGTTCTCAGGAGTGGTCCCTGGTGGTTCAAGTGTCTTCTGTGTGCAGATTTGGGGTGGTGGGGGCAGTGGCGCATGCAGGGGACCAGCAGATATCCAGCCAACCCTCAGAATCATGAATTTGCCCCACGCTCAACCAGGGTATAATTGCTCCTGGAGCAGCTCTGGCTGGTTCTTGGCAGGTTCTGACTGCAGCTCACATTCAGATCCCTGGGGGGGGTTACCCATGCCAGGACTCCACCCCCAAGAATCTGATTCAGTTTCTCTTCGATGAAATATCGGTTTAAGACCTCCCCCACCCTCTTTCAAAAGGTAACATAAAGAACTCAGCCACAGGAGGAAAGAGCAGCTTCTGTGGTCACATGGTCCCCCTGGTTTTATCATGTGACGTTCCTCTGAGGTGGCAGGGGGCTCATGATGGTGAAAACGAGCTCTCCAAAGGGAATGCGTGGGATGAGATCGTGGGGGTGGTTGCACCACATAGACAATACGCTAAAACCACTGAATTGTACACTTTAAAATGGTCTTACATCATGTGACTCACATGTCAATGTTTTAAAAATATTGATGTGGTAGAAAAAGCAACAGGAATGGATGCTGGGCGTGAAGGATGGCCAAGAAAGAATGTGAGTTATTCTGACACTCTTGAGGGTTAAAGGAAGTCCCTATCAACATGGTGGAGGCAGCACAGAGAAGGAGGAAGAGGACGGAGGCAAGAATCCGGAGCTCCCACCTCGCAAAGGTTGATGGGGGAGCATCTCATTTGAGCTGTTTTTCCAGGAGCTCTGGACCTGAGCTGACCCAGCGGGAAGCTGTGCAGCATCAGCGAGACCCAGGCCCATCTCCCACCCTGATGAGCATGGGGCACCGGGAGGGTCCTCATGTCCAGGGAGAACCTCGGAGAAGCAGGCAGAGCCTCTGAGGAGCCTGTAGGTAATAGCCCGAGGTGTCTTCAGGGAAATCAATACTCGGTGTCTTGGACTCAGGGTCACTGAGCGTGTCATGAATTACGTGGTAAAAGTGTCCAAACTTAAAAAATTAAATGAAGGCACCAGTGATCCCACTCCTTAGGTATACACTCGAGAACACTGAGAACACGTTCACACAGACACTTGTATGCGAATGATCCAAAAAATAAAATGCTGGGCCAAGTAAAACTCATACATGAAGTTCTGGCATTATTCATAATAGCCAAAATGTGGAACCAGCCAAATGTCCACCAAATGTTGAATACGGTACATCAAAACAATCAATCAGTAACCTCCCAGATGATTCTATCATACAGGCAAGGTTGAGAAGCTCAGGGGGAGGGGTTGAATCTGCCCAAAGGAATCCCCTCATGAACACGGCCTCCTTCGGCTGCTCTGGGGGCAGGTGACCTCATCTTGATTTCCTAGTTTGAGGCCAGACTCATGAGAGGTAGCCAGCCCCGAGATGCGCCAGCTGGAATGAATGCATGCTTCTCACCACCGCATCCCCAGCACCTGGCAGCTCCTGGCGTACAGTCGGTCAGGAACAGGGACTTTATCAGGCCTTTGCTTCATCTTCAGTGGTCTCTCGCTGTAATGAAGGTGGATGACTGCACCTGAGGAACAGCTTCGGGTCACAAGCCTGAGCCTGTTCACTTTCCATCTCTGAGGGTAGATGCACACATGGCATTTTTCTGATGGGCACAGATTCCTGTGCTCTTCTCTGGCAATTCAGCTGGCACCACCCTACCAGAGCGACAGCAAGACCAAGTCTCTCTGCTCCTCATGGGCAGCTCCCCCACCAGCTACATCCCACCTGTTTGCCTCCCTAACAAGACAATGGACTCCTGGTTTGAGAAGGTGACCACAATCTCTGGATTACTCCTTTTAAACTTGACTGCTCAGCATGCCCTCAGTGTGGCCCCTGAGAAAAGCACAGCGAGAGGGACTCCAAGCACTGTCTCCAGCTCAAGCTGAATCTGGGCTCCTCCGTGTGAAATATCAAGGTTTGTGTGGAAGAAAGGCTGGGTTTCTTGGTCGCCACAGCATGAGCGTCTGAGGGTAGCTGGGTAATGCACCCTGGGAGAGAGAAAGGCAAGTGTGGGATCCTTTGGGGAGGGGATACATTCCTGGGGCTCAACCATGGGGCAGGACAGGCCCCAGGACAATGGCTGCCTCACAGATCCACCCCAGTGCTGAGGCCGCCAAGGCCATCTGAAGTGGTCTGTCGGAACGTCAGGCTGCACGGTAGGCCGAGGCACCTGAGCAGCTCCCATGCAGCCCCTGCGGAGAGAATGACCCTCAGAAGGTGTGAGTAACTCTGCTGCTGGTCAGGAGGTGCTGGGACCTGAGCGTAATCTGTGAGAGAACAGTGTGGATCTTCAGAAATGCAGCCCAAGTGTCTACCCTGTGCCAGGTGCTCAACGAGACTGTCACCTGCTGTGCCAAGTCAGAGCACTCTTCCTGCAGCGTGGTTCTCAGCGTCTGACTGTCACATGAACACAGTGAGTGCACAGTAGGTGTTTCCTGACCTCCTGAAAATGTGAGCCAACCACATATTCAAGAAACAAACGTGGTCAGGACAGGACTCTCCTGAGTGAGTCAGGGGCGGACCTGACGAGAACGGCAGGCCAAGTGTCTTTTATTCACTGATGTCAGGGTCTGTGTGCTAGCAAGAGCCCCTTCTCCGGAAATCATCATGGAGTGGCAGCCTGCACGTCCGGCGGGGGCTCAGGGGATGGAAGACGGAGACCCAGGCCCCTGGCAACGACCGTCCACTGAGGGAGACGGTGGTGGCCACCGTGTGACAAGAGTCCCTCCACCTTCTCAGGCTGTGCCTGCCACTCGGGCTCTGCACTGGCCTCGCTTCTTCCCCAATATAGGTGGAATGACAGAGTCTGAGTGTAAGAAGACAGAACGGCCAGGTGACACGTCACAGTGGCCCGTGGTCACTGCATTCAGGGTGTCCTCACACACTTGCTGAAGTGACAGGAGCCTGGAGCCTGCCAACACTGACTTTTCACAGGAAAAAAGGATAAATCACACAACCAACGTACTGTAGAAGCTTTCTGTCCATGTGTGTCAAATGTTGGATGTGTCAGAGGCCTTGTTGCGAATTTCTCTGAAGATGAAATGTATTTGTAAAACCACTGGAGTAAAATAGTGACGATCTGGCAATGACAAAAGACTTAACATGATAATGTAATTACAAGGAAATTTGGTTATTTTATAAGCCACATTTTAAGATAACGACTAGAATTATACCAAGACATATCAGATTTTTAGGAATTTTATATAATTTTTAGAATACTGAAAACATGCTTATTTTCATCAAACCAACAAACTTAAATAAGCTTTCATTTACTAAAGATGATATCATGTTAACTTGAAAAACATTTGGGTTAGTTTCCATTACATTTAGAAACAATTTATATAAATGCTTACTTTAAGCCTGCTAATGGAGCTCTTTTAGAAATTACATCATCCAGAGGTAGAAAAATATCACATATATATAACACGTACACATAGACATACATAGATACACAGACAGACACAAGCAGAGACCTTAAATGGTTTTCGTTAAATGTTTCCTATGAATCAGGTACAATACAAAACTCACTAATTTAAAAAAGAATAGTTGGATCCAAACTGTGTTTTTGGCAGTATTAAACAATTCTATTAATTTTTAATTTAAGTTTCCCATTGACTGTTTAAGGGAATAACGTTAAGTTTCCCAGAAAATCTCTTATGATCTCATTAACTCTGAGAGGGGCTCATACTGGGCCCCTCTTTGAATGTCGATTATGGGGGTGTCTGTAAAGCAATAATTTAATAGACTTTTAGGTACCTTTTATAGCTTAATTTTTTATTAGCTTTTTGCAACCAAACTTTCAGTAGGGCTCTTTTGGAATTTTGAAGGCTTTGCTTTTAAGTGCACATCTTAAGCAATCTTATCTAATTAGATCATTCCTTCTAATGGCCAATGTAACACCCTTGAAGCTGGTGGCATTTTGGTAGGACCCTAGCCACAAATGGAGTTCAACCCATATTTCTGTCCAACCATACCTGACTGCAAATTGGGTGCAACCCGCAATTCTGTCTGACCATATTTTGGGGCGCCCAACCTGATGGTTACTAAGCCAAGCTCTCAGGACACAATACAAGCGTAGCAAGATTTTGCGGTTGTTTTAAATATTTACAACTTCTGCAACCTTTAGTTTTCGAGCAGGTGTGCTGGAAGGTGGCATGCTTAACTCTTTAGAGATTAAAGATTGCATTTAATCTGTCTGTTCCACGGTTCTCAAATCTAGTGCACAAAAAGACAAGTTTTGGAAGCTCAAAGGATCCCCAAAGGTGGCCAGTGTAATTTTAAATTATCCCAGGTTATCCTGATCCAAAGATTCAGCCAATTACAGCTATCCCCATTTGGTTAAGTACTTGCAAGTAAAGGCTCCATACATATTGTACACAGAGCCAGCCAGAGTTCCAGTGGGTGGGTGCCCATCTGGCATTGTTGGCTTTGAAAGTGTGGTTTCTCATTTTCTTTTAGTTTCATTTTAATATCAAGTCTGAACAATTTCTAAGGACAGTGTAGCTGGTCAAAACTGTGCTGCTTGTGAGTATCACTTCCTAAAAGGTGATGAACACTCTCTCACGTGTCTTAGCTTCTCCTGCGGGCAGTCTACAACTACCGTAGGGGTGCAGAGCACTGGATGAACAATCCTTGTGTGCGGGCCCCTCGACAAGACATTAATTATTTAAAGTGAATGATGGTGACTGAGTTCCCTATGCGACTGCCGCTTGTCATGGAGATTGTCCTCAGACACTTACACCAGGTTCTCAGTCACCTGAGAACAACTTGTGGCTGGAAAGAGCAAGTGCCCCTTTTCTTCAGAACAAAACAAATTCAGTCTCTCATTTTGCTGTCAGTTTGTTCAGACTTTATCAACATGTCTCTTTTTCAATTGAAAGCCAAATTAAAGAGGTCAGCTAACCCAGTTCACTCCAAACTTCCCCCTTGGTTCCCCTTACCTAGGAAATGTCTCCCTGTTGGCTCCCCTCACCTAGGAAATGTCCCCCCCAGGTTCCTCTTACCTAGGAAGAGTACCAACACACCCTTAAGATGTTGAAGTCTTCAGACCCAAAACAGCTGGAATAACAAGTCAGGACTGTCAACTTAAATAAGGAGGTCCAGATTTCGGGAGCACTCACCAGACCACCTGAAGAGTGCAGTGAACCCGGGGGGGAGGAGGGGTAGTGGAGCTCAACGGTCCCCTGTGGTACCAGTGTTGGTTGAAAGTAGGCTCCACCTGGTCTCAGGTGGGTGTCTCAGAAGTCCCTTCGTGGTTGCCAGGAAAAGGTGCCGCAAATAATCAATAATCGTTCTGTAGCACAAAGTTTTATTTGAGCCCAATTTCATTTGAGGACTCTAGCCCGGAGCACATCTTTGCAAGGGAAGAAAGCGCTGTGAAGAAGAGTGGTTTTCAGCAGAGTTACATCCCGTTTCCAAAGACAGAGACACACATCAAGCATGACAGGTGCACATTCTCTCAAGCATTCAAGGAGATATTTTGCTATTGATGAGCACATAGACAGCAAGTCACCATGGCCTCGGCGCTGGAGGAAATGAGGCATTCAGTCTTATCTTGAAAGGGTGCTGGCATCAAAGGAAGGGAGGGATGCTTTTTTTTCTTCAAAGAGTACATTCTTTACTTTAGGGTAACGATTAAAGTACACAGACAATGCATGTCTGACAAGCCATGAGTCAGGTTTCTTTGCTTCAAATAAATTTCAGGCCAAATCAGGTTCCAACCAGAATGGTTTCCACATATACTTGAAAACATAAAATATCTTATATCGCACCTGATGACATCCCGAGGGAGTAGATGTTAGAATGACCCCCACTGCACAGATGGGGACACTGGGGAGGCCCTGAGAGGCACGTGGTTGTCCAGGGTGACATCACTGGCAAGAAGCAGGAGCGGGACTGCATTCAACACTGTGTCCTCAAAGCTGGGGCCCTGCTTGCGTTCAGACATCCCCAGAGGCTGTGGGGTGGACTCTGTTTGTGTGACTGTGTCTGGACGTGGTGTGGAGATGGAGAGTGAGCAGTCAGCAGCCCCGGGAGCCCTTAGGGAGGTCTTGTGTAAGGAGGGAGCTTAGGTAAGGTGACCCCAGGAAGTACCCTCATGGAGCCCAAGAGTACTCGGAACCCTGGTAACTAGGCACCCACATCCTAGAGACAGCCCCCAAGCCAGCTCACTTGTCTAGCACTTGTCTAGGAGGAGCAACGTGTTTAGTTGCTTCTTCTCGATGGTCAGGGGCCAGAGCCCCAGGAAAGCTCCCAAAGACCACCCGCAATGCAGATGCTGGTTCCTTTCTCATGGCCGACAATTGTGGCCGTTTAACCGGAGGGACAGAAAGGTAACACAGGGAGTCCTAGGGAAGGCCAATCCAGACCAGACCAGCACTGTGGTCCCATCTGGGCATCCCTACATCCCCTCCCCATGTGTGTGTGTGGAAGGGCGGTTTCATGAGGGTGGACCACCGTGAGCAGGAGCAGGTCGCTGAGGTGTTAGAAGCCTGGTGGGCTTCTAACATGACCCTGGTGGGTCATGTTCACAGCCCAGGTCAAGGCCGGCTGGGTGGGATGTGGAGTGCTAGAGTGGCACCCTTCTGCCTGAGGTGTATGTCTTTCATCCGGGGTGGAATTCTGTGGAGACACAGGTATGTGCCTGATCTGGGAGAATTAGGTCCCGAGGACAGAAGCAGCACAAGGACAGCTGGGCAACTGGCAGGGCTCGGATGCCTCTGGGTCGGCTGCCGGTCACTGCCGTTGCAGAGCTCCATACAGGAGATCAGCGAGGAGCTGGTAGAAGGAGACATCCAATCCCTCACCCCCAGGGGTGAGCAGCTGTGACACAAGACTGCATCAGCAGCTGTGGGGAGAACGTCTGCACTGACTGTTGGACAAGCCTCAGAGCTACCTCAGTACCCATCATCCATCCCGGACAACTATCATTACCACCAACTCCTGCAGGAAACCAGGAGGCAGCTGCGGCCCCAGCGTCCGTGCAGGGAGAGCCATCCCCTGCACAGGCTCCAGCAGGAGACCAGGAGGCAGCTGAGGCCCCAGCCACCGTGCAGGGAGAGCCATCCCCTGCACAGGCTCCAGCAGGAGACCAGGAGGCAGCTGAGGCTCCAGCCACCGTGCAGGGAGAACCATCCCATGCACGGGCTCCGGCAGAAGACCAGGAGGCAACTGAGGCCCCACCATGCAAGCAGGGAGACACATCCCCTGAAGAGGGTCCTGCAGGAGACCAAGAGGCACCTGAAGCCAAACCATCTGGCCTGGGAGAGCTGGCTCTGCAATGTCTCTCATCAGCAGCTCCTGTACCACCCATTCAAACTGCTCCCTCACCAGAAATTTCCTTCCCTACCCTCATTAATGTGTTTGTTTCCTTCTTAGTTGCTCTTTTTGATTTTTCTTTATTGTTTAGTTCTTAATAATTATTTAAATTAAATGTTTCGATTTTTTAAAATTTATGTTTTCTCATTTTAAATTGTACACTTTATGAGCATTAAGGACATTCACATTGTTGTGCATCCATCACCGCTATCTGGGCTCAGACAATTTCACACTCCAAAAGGAAATCCTGTTCTAAAAGCACTCACTCCCCGTTTATTCCTCAGGCCCTGGCCCGCTCTAATCTGTTTTCTGTCACTGTTTTTTGTTAAATCTATTCTGGATGTTTCCTATAAGTGGAATCATGGCATAACTGGCCATTTGTGTCTGCCTTCTTATTTTCACAGGGCCTGATAGGTTTTCCTTTTCTGTTTTTATTTGAAATAGAATTTCTCTAATTTGATAGGAAAATCCCAGGTGGATTCTAGATTTGATGTATCAAATAAAGCCCTTTCGGTAAATATGTGCATAATCTTGGGGTACAGACTGCTGTTCTAAGTGGGACACCAGAGCCAGAAGCCAGGCATGAAACGCCTGTGGCCAAAACAAAAACAAGACAAGGGTAAAAAGCTGGAAAGGCAAACCACAAACCGGAAAGCATTCCTCATAACCCAAGGCCAGGGAAAGGCTACACATCCCTCGCTTCCAAAAAATGCTTGAAATTCAGTATTTTAATAAGAGATAAAGAGCAAACACACTCAATGCCAATGAGAGGTGATACACAGGGGCAGCATGTGTCAGAGAAGCTCGAGCTCCACGAGGGGGACACCCGCACATGGAGACACTGTGGAGAGGGCACTGGGCCCCATCAGATGGGCAGGGTTCCAGTGTGGTGACAACCAGCCCTGGTGACAATGTGAGGAAGCAGAGGCCCCAGCAGACTCCTAGAGACAAGTGTGAAAGGACACTCCTCTCTGGAGACCAGCCTGCAGGACCCATCGCAGCCCCCAGGGGCACGCCTGTGCTGGCGGTGCTGATCCCAGGACTTCATCCCACAGAAAGTCTGTACAGTGTGTGCACGTGTGTGCACATGCGTGCGTATGTGTGTGTGCACTTGTGGGTGTCAGGAACGGAGCATTCCAGGGTGTGTGCTCTTCTAGAGCCTGATTTGTCCAGGCATGGCCACTGCCAGGCAATCCTATTCCACTTGGTATTTTCTCTGTCCTGGCATCAGAATTTATGAAGACCCCCTGCTTGGACCAGGGGCCATTTCCAGTTTTTCACTCTCTGAATCGTGCTGAAGGGAACACCTGCAACCACAAATCTCTGTTTAGGACAGAATCCATGACGTGGAGTTTCTGGGTCAAAATGTATACTGTTTTTAATGAATTGGCCCCAGTTTCCAACACCAGAGGGCTCTTTGTCAGCTTTGAGCCTTCTTTGGGAAAGCAGGGCCACAGAGACCCCGGGGCTGGGACCTCATGGAGTGAGGGAGGACGAGGAGCTGGCAGTGGATGTGATCAAGGTACTTGGGAGTGAGCTGTCTGGCAGAAAATGTCCCACCCCTCAGCCCAACACCTGGCCCCACCCATCATGGTGATGTCATGGGCTAGTCCTCTCGCTGGTGCTAGAGCTGGTGCTGGAGCTTGCTTTAGCTCAAAACATGGCTCTGATTCTAGAACTGGAGCTGAAGCTGGAGCTGGTTCAATCTCAGCAGCTCATGCGAGAGCCTGTGTTAGAGTTGCGCTATCTCTATAGCCGCCAGTATCTCTAGCTCTGGGGAAGGCACTGGAGCTGGAACTACCTCCAGAGATAATCTAGACCTGCTTCTGCAGTTTGATAAAGCTCTTGAGCTGGCTCCAACTCTTGCACTGGAGCTGGTGTAGAGTTATTGCTGTAAGTGGCTCTAACTGTGGTTCTCATTCTAGACCTGGTTCTTGTGGCTCTAGTTGTATAACCAGTCCTAGCTCTAGCTCTGTAGCTGGTGCTAAAACTGGTGGTGGATTAGGTTTGTAGCTCTGGCACCGGCTCCACCTCTGGAATTGGTGTTGGGGCAGATTCTGGTACTAGAGCAGCACAGGCTCCGGCTGGGTGGTTGGTGATAGAGATGCCTCCATCTCTGAAATCGGTGGTAGAGCTGGTAGCACAGCATGATCTAGTTCTGATGTTGGTGCTAGAGCTGTTGCCAGAGCTGGTTCTTTCTCTTGAGCTGGCATTGGCTCTAAGTCTGCTACTGGTACCCAAGCCAGCTCTTGCTCCAGCACTTGTGGGGGATCTAGCTCTGCAGCTGGTACTAGATCTGTTGCTGGAGCAGGCTCTGCCTCTGAACTTGGTGCTGACTCTAGCTCTCGAGCTGGTGCCAGAAATGGCTCTAACTCTGGAGCCAGTGTTAGAGCTGATGCTGGAGCTCGCTCTTCCTTGGAACCTGGCACTGACTGTAAACTAGCTTCAACCTGGTTCTCACTCTAAAGTGAGCACTAGAACCATCACTGGGACTGGCACAGGAGTTGGTGATAGAGCTGCCTCTATCTCCAGCGTTGATGCTACAGCTAGTGTTCAAGCCAGCTCTAGCTCATGAGAGAACCCCGGCCCTGACCCTGCAACTAGCACTGGAGCTGAAGGTGGAGCTTGCTCTATCTCAGGAGTTTGTGCAACTGTGGGAGCTGGGGTTAGCTCTAGCTATGGAGCTGGCCCCAACTCTGGTGCTAGAGCTGTTGGTAGAGCTGGTGTTGGGGCTAGCTCTGGCTATAGACCTATCACTGGCTCTAGTTCTGGAGCTTGTAATAGAACTGGTCCGTGCAGTGGCTTGGGTGTTGAAGCTGGTCCTGAAAATGGCTCTGAGTCAGGATTCTAGCTAGAGCTGGCTCCAGAGAACACTTAAGCTCTTGAGCTGCTGCTGGAGCTGGTGTTGGACCTGGCCCCAGCTTTTGACCGTTTTCTGGAGTTGGCACTAGCTCTGTGGCTGGTACTACATCTAGCTCTTGGACATGGGCAAGAAATGGCTCGAACTTCAGATTTGGTACTAGAGCTGGTGTGATGTCTGACACTGAAGGCGGTGCTAGCTGTGGAGCTGGTGGTGGAGCTGGCACTAGCTCTGAAGCTTGTTTTAGAGCGGGCACTGGTGCTTCGAGAGGACAAATGTTCAGCAACATGACTGCCATTCCACGTGCCTTTCCAAAAACAGAAAACGCCCCGCTGCCCTCCAGAGAAGCCCCAGCCCAAGGATCCAAGAAGCCTTCCAGGAAGCCTTCCCAGACTGTAGACAGTGTGCATGTATCAAATAAATTTTTTCTTCTGTTCCTTATCTTCTTATCACAGAACATCATATGTAACTAGATGTATCAATAACAGTTAACTTCACATGATAGTATGTAAGTCATAGGATATCAAGGAAAGGAGTGCACATCACCCAAGAACTTTGCATCCTCCTTGGGGAGAGTATTTGTGTTTTGAGTTGTCCACAGGAGAGGGGTACCATGTTAGAGGGAAGAATGACTTTCTTCCTGTCCTTATTTGGAGATTAAATGCGGCTAAAGGAGATGTGAGTGGGCGCCAAGTTGAGGGAGCGTGGGCTCTGATGGTTAGTCTTGTGTGTCAACCCGACCAGGCCATAGCATGCAGCTGTTTAATCAAACTGGATATTTAATCGTGTCTTGCTGTGAAGGTATTCTGTAGATGTGGTTAACACGTACAATTAGTTGACCTCAAGAAAAAGAGATTACTGTCAATAATTTGGGTGGGCCTCATCAGCTGAGGGCCTTCAGAGCAAACACTGAAGTTTCTCAAAGAAGAAAATCTGCCTCGAGACTCCAGCATCTAGACACCTGCCTGACTTTCTAGTCTGCAAGCCTGGTCTACAGATTTTGGACTTGCCAGCCCTCATGAGCACATGAGCCAATATATTAGAATCAGTCTCTCTCTCTCTACACATACATATACACACATCTGTGTGTGTGTGTGTGTGTGTGTGTGTGTGTGTGTATGTGTGCACGTGCATATGTATCCTGTTGGTTGTTTTCTGGAGAACTCTGACAAACACAATGCTGAAATGCCTTTGTCCTTCCTTTTTCCACTTTAGAATCACTGTTCTTTAAGGGCTTCGGAAACTCAGTGCCATAGGAAGTTTGCAGACGAAGTGTCTGTCCAATCCAGACCTCGTACTGCATGTCGGGCTCTGCCGGCACTGCCTGGTAATTCTGAGAAAGCGTGGCTGACGCTTTCCTGCTGAGGACATGCAAATGACCCCAAAGGCCTCTTACTTGAAACCGGGCAAAATGTGGAACAGAAAGCTCACCCTCGTGAGGCCGGCCGACAACAGGGTCAGCACCCAGACTCCTGCAAGAGAAAAGTGATACACGAGGCCTCAGAAAATTAACCAGACACCATATTTTCAGAATGTGGGCTTCCATGCCAGGAAGGTCTGTAGAGAATATGTCATATTTCCTTTAACACATTTCTTGAAGAAGTCAAGTTTTTTGCCTATTTATTGTTACCTTTCAGCACACACACTTGATATATGCTCTTTCCTGCACAATCCTCTCCCTTCATGCTAAATATTTTCACTCTACAGTCAGTAAAGAGAAGAGAACACGACGGAGAACGCAATCCAGAGGGAGCCACCATCCTCGGAATCACCATGAGTATGTGAATATCTGTCGTCACCTGTTTGGAGTGGGCCCACCCCCCAGTTACACAGCAGCCAGGGCAGGGATGACGGGATCAAGAGGTCTAGACTAGTCATTCGACTGGCTTTCAGCAAGTATTTAATATATGGGTTCTGGTTTGCCTCCAGAGAGGTTCTGTGTGTTTGTGTGAGGGAGAAAGAGGGAGGAAGAGGGGAGGGAAGACGATTTCATGCTTTAAAAGCTGCTGCAAAAGCTAATATCCACTAGGTGCGAAAAACCATATGACAAAATCCAACACCATTTCGTGATAGAAACACTCAAGAAACTAGAAACAGAAGGGAATATCTTGAGCCTCGTCCAGGGCATCTGTGAACAGTCCACAGCTCACCGACGTCATAGTCAGTGGGGAAAGACTGGAAACGCCACCCCTGAGGTCAAGAACAAGATGAGCATTGGCCACTCTTGCCAATTCTATGCTACATTTTGCTGGAGGTTTTAGCCAGGTCAATTAGGCAAGAAAATGAAGTAAAAGGTATCTAGATTGGAGGAGATGAAGTAAAATTATCTCAATTCTCAAATGATGTGACCACATATAGAGGAAATCACAGAGAATACATGGAAAAACTATTGGAACTAAGAAATGAGATTAGCAAAGCTGCCGGATACAAGATTAATTTAAAAAATCCATTGTATAGGAATATAAATTGGTGCAGCCACTATGAGAAAGAATATGCAGATTCCTCAAAAAATTAAAAATAGAACTACCATATGATCCAGCAATTCCACTTATGAATATTTATCCAAAGGAAATAAAAACACTAACACAAAAAGATATCTGCACCCCACTGTTCATTGCAGCATTTATTTACAATAGTGAAGACACGGTAAGCAACCTAAGTGTCCTTTGATGGATGAACCGGTAAAGAAGATGTGGTGTAAGTATATATATATAACGGAATCTTATTCAGCCATAAAAAGGAAAGAAATCCTGCCACTTGCAACAACATAGACGGGCATTATGCTAAGTGAAATAAGTCAGTCAGAGAAAGACAAATACCATATGATCTCACTTAAATGGCGAATCTAAAATTAAAAAAAAAGCAAAAACTGAGCTAACAGATACAGGGAACAGCTTGGTGGTCGCCAGAGGCAGGGGGTGGGGGTTGGGCAAATGAATGAAGGGGTCAAAAGGTATAAACTTCCACTTAGAAAATAAATGAGTCCTGGAAATGTAACAAAAAACATGGTGACTATAGTTAGCAATAGTGTATTGTACATCTGTTAGATGCTAAGAGAACAGATTTTAAAAGTCCTGATAACAAGAAAAATATCTGTAACTATGTGAGGTGATGGATGTTAACCAGACTTATTGTGTTGATCTTTGGTAATATATACATATATAGAATCATTATGTTATATGCCTGAAACTAATATAATATCATATGTCAAGTTTTAAAATATCAATTTTATTTCTATATACTAGCAAAGGAAAATCTGACAATAAAAGTAAGAAGATATGTTAATTTACAATAGCATCCAAAACAATGAAATAATTAGAAATAAATTTATCATAAGAAGTACAAGAGTTGTACAATGAAAGATACAAAACATTATTGGAAGCAATTAATGAAGACCAAAATAAATGGAAAGACATTTCATCTTCATGTATCCGAAGACTTGATACTATTAAGGTGGCAATACTCCACAAATAGAACTAGAGATTCAGTGGAATTCCAAGCAAACTCCCAGCTGCCTGTTTTTGCAGAAACTGACAAGCCAAGGCTAAAATTCATATGGAAATGCAAGGGAGCCACAAGAGCCAAAACAATTTTGAGAAAGAAGTTCAAAGATGGAGTATTCACACTTCCCAATTTCAAAAATTATTACAAAGCTACCATAATGAATACAGTGTGGTGCTGTCATAAAAAATAGACATACAGACCAATGGAATAGAATTGAGAGTCCAGAAATCAACCTACATATTTACAGTCAATTGATTTTTGATGAGTGAAAAGACAATTCAATGGGGAAAGAACAATGTTGTCCACAAATGTTATTGAAACAACTGGATTTTCACACGCAAAGAATTTGGACTCCTTGCTTACAGTACTTACAAAAATGAACTCAAAATAGATCCAACAGCTAAATATGAGGCAAAACTATACAACTCTTACAAGAAAACACATAGGAATAAAACTTTTATTTTATTTATTTTTTTTGTGAGGAGGACCAGCCCTGAGCTAACATCCAATGCCAATCCTCCTCTTTTTTGCTGAGGAAGACTGGCCCTGGGCTAACATCCATGCCCATCTTCCTCTACTTTATGTGGGACGCCACCACAGCATGGCTTAACAAGCGGTGCGTCGGTGCCCGCCCGGGATCCGAACCAGCGAACCCCGGGCTGCCGCAGCAGAGCACGGGCACTTAACCGCTTGCGCCACTGGGCAGGTCCTAGGAATAAAACTTTTGACCTTGAGTTAGGTGATGATTTCTTAGATAGGACACCAAAAACACACGAATAAAAAATAAACAAATTGGACTTCATCAAAATTAAAAATTTGTGTGTATCAAAAGGCAGTATCAAGAAAGTGAGAAGACAGCCTGCTGAATGGGACACTATACCAGCTCACCATATATATAACAAGCTACTTGCAAATAGAAGATAGAGTGAATGCTTACAACTCAATAATAAAGAAACTAATAACCCAATTTAAAAATGGGGAAAGGAGCTGAGCAGACATTTCTCCAAAGAAGATATACAAGTGGCCAATAAAGACATGAAAAATGCTCAACTCCATTATCCAGGAAGAAAATGCAATCAAAACCACAATCAATAAGTATCATTTCCCATCCACTAGGATGGTTGTAAATTAAAAATATAGATATTAAGACGTCTTGTCAAGGATAGGTAGAAACTGGGATCCTCATACATTGTTGGCAGGAATAAAGATGGAAAATAGTCTAGCAATTCTTCAAAATTTAGAGAGTTTTCATATGACCCAGCAGTTCCACTCTAGGTGTGTACCCAACAGACATGAAAACATGAAAGCTTGTACGTGAATGTTCATAGCATCATTATTATAATAGCCAAAAGGTGGAGACAAGTCCAATGTCCCTCAACCGATGAATGGATCAATAAAATACAGTATATCTATGCAACGGAAAATCATTTGGCACAAAACAGAAAGAATTACCGATACACTACAAACAAGGATGAACCTTGAAAACATGACATATTAAAGGAGCTATCACAAAACAACACACATTGTACTATTCTGTGTATATAAGAGGTCGAAAATAGACAGATCGAGGGAGAGAAAAAGTAGAGGAGTGGTTGTCTAGGGCTGTGGCGATGGGGGAAGGGGGAGTGACTGCTAATGGGTCCAGGGTTTCATTCTGAGGTGATGAAAATGTTCCACTGTTGTGGTGATGGTTGCCCAACTCTGTGACTCTACTACAAGCCATTGATTTGTACATTTTAAATGGGTGGCTTACACGGCATGTGAGCGATATCTCAATACAGCTGTTTTAAGAAAATACAGAGAAAGATAATTTGTTTCAACTTGGAGATGTGTCTTGGTCCCAGGAGCAGCCGGACTAGGCACTTGCTATAGCACAAAGACCCAACCCATGCAAACGATATGGGTCACAACCCCACAAAACCCACCTTCACAAAGCCCACCCCCAGGGAAATGGGGAAAGACGTCCTCAGAAGGAATGGATGGAGGAGTTGGCCACTAGAGGAGGGGGTGCAGACTTGGTCCAGCCAGCAGCATGGGCACGAGCAGCCCTAACCCTAACCTTCACACTGATGAAATTTTACCTTGAATTTACGCCTTGATCTTCCCAAGGTGAAGCACGTGCAGCTTAGAGTGTCTCTCTTGGCAGGAGGGTAGCTGGCAGAGGACAGAGAGGAAATTTTATCTTTTGATTTTCAAAGCAGCTATTCCATGTGGGAAATACATCAAAGGGGAGAAAACATGAGTGTACACGGGGATATCTTCACTACAATTCAATTGGACCAAGACACTGAGGTTTGCTTAGACAACTTGCCCAGAACAGGGCTGGAGATGGGATTTTAAAAAATAGGACTTGGAATTAATGAGTAATATTGGGAGTGATTCACTGGGTACGATATTCAGGAACTCATCAAGTTGAACAGAAATCCTCCCAAAAGACCAATGAAAGTGCCCAAGGTCAACGATGAACTCTGGCGATAGGTAAGGAGCAGGACCTGCGCAGGGAGCATGTAAAGGAGAACTTTCCATGACACACAAGGTGTGAAGGAGTTTCACTGGAATCATCCATCTGCGAGCTGGGCCCCTCTCATTTTCATATTTACTAGCTTATGACTGTTAAGCGGTAACAACACCATTTGTGACCCCTCCTTCATGGCTTCAGGAACATTTGGTAGCTTAAGGCATCACTCTCAGAGCTGTAAGAACTTCTGGAAACCACTTACGACCTCCACAATAGCCCTATTTTACAGATGAGGAAACTGACGCCCAGGGAGGGTTCAAGGACACACTGGGAGTGTCTCTGACTTCTGGTCCAGGGCACTTTCTCATTGGGGAGCCACGAAGAACTCTCCTCTCTATGCCAGAAATGGGCTGATCCTTAGGACATTTTCAAAGAAAGCTGCCTTTTTTTAAATTTTTAAAAATTTTTCCCCCAAAGCCGAAGCAGATAGTTGTATGTCATAGCTGCACATCCCTCTAGTTGCTGTATGTGGGACGCGGCCTCAGCATGGTCCGAGAAGCGGTGCGTCGGGCCGCGCCCGGGATCCGAACCCGAGCCGCCAGTAGTGGAGGGCGTGCACTCAAACGCTGAGCCACGGGGCCAGCCCTATAGGGTCATTTTAGTTTTTTCCCTGACACAGAAACAAAACAGGCTACTGGACAAGAGAAAACTCTAGGGCAAGTTGCCATTTTTAGTTCATCCCCACAGAGATTGGAACAAATTGACTGGAGTCCTGACCCCTCAGTCCACATAGTCGACCCACAATAAATGTATCAGCTCGTCATGAATGAGCATCAATGAGCCGAAACACGTTTGTCTCCTCGGCCAAGTAGCATCAACCTTCATGACAGGTATGCTCCTGCCACCAGGTCCCGTCTCTCCCACAGGTGCCCAGACAGTGGGCGGGCACAGTGGGCGGGACGGTGCTGCCTCTGGGGACTGGGACCAGCTCTCTCACCTGCAGGCTGGCGGGGTCAGGGCCCGTCTCCCTCACCGAGGCGATGGAGGTCTCCAGCTGTCCCTGCACACACGAACAAGCAGGCCTCCGTGACAAAGGCCCGGGACACAGAGCAAAGGGTTCACCGTCCCCCCGCGTGCAACCCGGAGGCGGAACCAAAGGCGGGTCTCTCTCGGGCTCGGAGGCCAGTCTCTCCGGGAGCCGCAGCCTCTTCTGAAACCTCTCCCTGGGCGCCAGCTGTACCGAGACGAGGGGCTGGGAGTTCTGGGGAGACAGGAGTCCCCACACGCTGTCCTCCACCCCACAGCACCCACGACCCGGCCCCACACTGGATCCAGGGCCTCTTCCAACGCCCCAACCGATGTGGGGGTCACAGAGCAGTCGGCGGAGTGGGGACCCTCGGGACCAGCCCTGTGGCAGCTGTTGGTGTTGCGCATGTGCGCGGAGGAGCGGGGTCACGTGCATGTGCTGTGCGTGGGCCCCGAGAGCGTGCCCGGCTGGGGACGTGAGGCCCGGCTGCCCCGCGCGGGTCCACCCGCGACCGCCCATTGGAGGGAGGCCCGTGCGCCCCGAGCGCGTCCCTACCGCCCCCACGCCGGGGAGAGCACAAGCCGTGTCCACACTGAGCTGGCTGATGCAGTTCCAAGAGCAGGCTCTCAGGAGACAGTTGGGAAACTGAGGCCAGGAGAGACAGGGACTGGCCCGGGCCCATGAGATGGGCAGAGTCCAGAGGAGAAGAAACAAAGGCTCCTCCTGTTTGGATCACACCTGCTTCTGTGTTTTCATTCACTCACCCATTCACTCATTGTTTCGTTTATTCTCTCATTCCTTCAATCACTCACTCAGTCATTCTCTCATTCATTCCTACACTCATTCATTCAGTCATCACTCATTCATTCACTCATTTGTTCATTCACTGGTTCATTTATTCAATCATTCAGCCAACATCCTCCAGTCCTTGCTGTGTGCCAAGCACTGTGACTTCACCAGGGAGCACAACCTGATGTGGTCCCTGCTCACGTGGAGCTCACGTCCACTGTGTGACATAAAAGAGGGCAGTCCCTGGGGGTACCAGGGGTGATGAGCACCAGAAATCCACACCTGAAAATAGAGGCCAGTCATGCAGAGAAAAGTTCAGAGAAAACCCATGCTGGGCACTGCAGTCTTGCATGATCCTTGACCCCATGCCCCAGCAGAAGAGCTGGAGGCCACATTTCCCAACGGCTGAAGGCGAAGGTGGGTGCTAAGGGCAGCCAATGGCTCAGGGAGACCTGAGGATGATGCCCTGTGGGGGCTGAGGATCTCTGGGCACTGACTGGGGAGGCAGGTGGCACAGGAGGGAAATGGGGCTCCTGGGCCAGGCTGCCAAAAGGCAGGGTGAGCGGGCACTCAGATCCACCACCTGGACTCCCGTGTGTGTCTTTGCCTCCGTGCCTCCCCCTGGTGAGAAAAGCTCAAACCCTCTACACCACCCTCGCTCCTCCCTGCCCCATCCAGAGTGGTGAGAGCTCCAGGAGAGGAGAGTGAGGGGTAGGGGGAGCCCTGACCACCCCTTTCCCTCCCCCACCAAGTAGAAAAATCTGACCTCGCTCAACCTTTGGCATTGGTTCCCCTGGTTCCCAAGAAACATCTTTCTCCCTCAGACCTCAGTCCTGACCCAGGAGAGAGATGGGCAGTGCCAACTCTGCACCTCCTTCCTCCATGGGGGTCTCCAAAGCCCCCAAGAGGTGTTACCCATGCCACTGCCCTCAGCCCAGAGTACTCATCCAAGATGGAGAGGTGTGCAGAACTCTACTCCCAAAGATTCAGAGGGTCCAGAGCCCCCCAAGAACCAGCATTCTCCCCCTCCCACCAACCCCAGGCCACAGACCCCTGGAGGGAAGGGAGGGAGCCAGGTGACTCAGAGCCGCCCACTGTGACCTCCCCCCACCAGTCAGCATGGCCTCAGAGACCAGTGTGGTGTCCAGAAGATGATGCACGCTCTGGTGGAGCCTGGCCCTTTGTGGTGACAGAGGAGGCTATGGAGGTCAGGAGAGAAGGCTCTGGGGAGATAGGAAGGGACAGGCCCCCACCCCATGCCAAGGCACCATTTGCCTGATCATCGAATATGAACCTGTTCACCCACCACCAGCCCCTCCTGGCAGTATTTCCCAGGAAGACTTTTAGGAGTCTCACAGCTACCCTGGGCCACCTCTCTGAGCCTCTGGATCTGGAGGTGGGGACAACTAGGGCCCTTGCCGGCCCCGGCTAAGAGAGGGAACCTTGAGGAGCTCCCATATGAGAACAGAGCACTCCAGTCCTGGGACTGAGAAATTTTTGGTGCCACTCTCTGAGTGAACACTGGGCAGGGTTAGGAAGAAAATACCCCCAATATATGTGTGCCCACTGTAAGCCAGGGCAGGGAGCAGCCAGTCACTGCTGTCACATCCACTGAGAAATGGAGTTGGTGATTGGCTTAGTGAGAGGAGCCTGGGGGAGGATGATGGAGTCTCCCAGCAGTGGAAAGACATGAGCTTTGGCCTTTCAGGTTCCTGGATACTGTGCTGAGGGAGGGGCAGCAGCCCTCCATTCACAGAGGCCTCCTGGGAGGGGAGAAACTAGAGTGGTGGACGGTGGTCGGCCCAGCAGAGGGCAGGCTTGGGAAGAGTGGCGGGGCTGTCCTGAGGGGAGTGGAGCCCTGCTGTAGGAGAGACCTTTCCCTACCTCTCAGAGCTCATCTGGCTCTTTTCTTTCTTTCATTTTCAAATTAGAGGCAGCAAAAGGACAAGCTTAACTGTCTCTCGTCCCCTTTCCATACCTTCAGCTTTGATGTCCACCCCTCTTATGACGCCTGCTCTCTTGGGAAGGTAAAGGCAGGAGCTGGTGGCTGAGGCACCCTCTGGCCTTGAGGCAGGCGGCACCAGGAGCGGCTGGATGGGAGGTAGGAGCCTGCGGCCCGGCCCCTGGCGTCTGTGGGCAGCCTGGTGGTGAGGGAGTTTGTGGCTCTTGCTTCAAGGAGGTGGGAGGCTGTGAGAGTCAGGAGTGCAAGGTGGACCTTGCCCTGGGGGCAGGACAGTGTTCTGTACACGGCAAACGTGTGTTCATACACACACATGTAAGTGTGAGCATGTGCTGTGTCATCCACAATAGGGTGTGTGCCAGCACACGTGTGCAGAGCCCAAATCCTAGCTGAGGGATTGGCTCATCCCGTATTTTGAGGCCTCGGTAGCATTCTTATCCGGGGGCCACATGTGGAGCTGATGGTGGTGTGGCAGGCCTTGCATGCAGGACTGCCCCAGCCCACTTGACTGTGTAAATCTGCTCTGTGGAGGGGGCAGAGGTGTCTCCAGCAGGGGCTCTGCTGTGCAGCGCGAGGCCTGGCAGTCCATGCAGCCCAAAGGGGCTAGACCTGCTGAGCTGGCTCTTCAGAAGCATCCAGTCCTGAGGATACTGTTCACAGGGAGAGGTTTTGGGTGCTGGTGCCCCCTCGCCTACTGGGGCTCGTCCCTGAAGAGGGTCCAGCAAGTTGGAGATGGGGCGGGAAGGGGGGATGAAAAATAGGCCAAATTCATGTCCCAAGTCACAGGCTAAGCCCAGTGAATTTCCCTGTTCCCTACCTCAGTTTACCTATTCAGGAAATGTTCCAGAGTGCTGGGCAGGGTAAGCTCCAAAGCTGGGGTCAGGCGGTAACAAACAAAATCTCAAGCCAACCTCCTCCTCTATGCAAAGATCATTTCCGTCACCCTGAGATGGGGTGAGTGGATGTTGGGGGTACAATGGTATTCTGGGGGGCCTTGCCCTGTTCAGGACCTCGTCTTCGGGGGTCTGGCCCTCACCCGGCCTGCCCAAGGTCACCAGCAGTAGCAGTGGCACTTACATCTGTCCCAAAGTCTGGAGAGGGGAGAACTGGGCAGCCTTACACCCTGGTGGGGACCCTCACTATTTCTTTCTTTCTTGAAGAAACACAAGACCCTCAAGATTCACGTACTGTGTGATGGAGAGAAACAAATACCAACTGTTCCCCCCAAAATACAATGTATTTTGTACTTTGTAAAGTGTTAATTAAAATGGAGAAAAATATGTTGGCTGAGGGCGTCTGATTTTGTGCTGCTCCAGGGCCACACCTCATCTCTTTCCTTCTCCATTCCATGGTCGGGGAACATGGCCAGGGGTTGGGAGGAAGGCAGAACAGCCTCCCCGTCCACACTCAGCGGCTGAGAGAGGACACATCCCCAGAGCAAGAGGGGCTGTATTAGTTACCTGATGCAGGGTAACGAGTTGCCCCAAACGCAATGGATTAAAATGATTGTTTACGTGTCACCGTTTCTGTGGGTTAGGAATTCGGGAGCAGTTTGAGCAGCTGGCTCAGGGTCCCTCGGGAGGCTGCAATCATCTGAAGTCCTGGCTGGGACTGGAGGATCTACTTCCCAGGTGGTTTATTCACAGGGCTGGCAAGTTGGGCTCAGCTGTTGGCAGGGAGCCTGTTCCTCTCCACATGGGTCTCCCCATGGGGCTGCTTGAGTGTCCTCACAATACGGTGCCCAGATTCCCCCAGGACAAGGGATTCAAGGGCCAGTGTAGGGACCAAAATGGTTTTTTGGCCCTGAGCCTCAGAATTCACACGCCTCTGCCTCCACCATACTCTGTCACCATACAGCCCTGCTCTGATTTGACACAGGAGGAGAACACACAAGGGTGTGAAACCAAGAGGCCAAGGTCACTGGGGTCATCTTGGAGACCGGCTACTGTGCCCATCATTCCTCCCAAACCTCTGGCAGAGGCAGGCCTGGGGGTGAGGGGGCCTGCGGAGCAGGACAGGGCCTTGCTGGTGCATGGGGAGGATACGGGGCTGGATTCCGGGCCACAGGGCCTCTGGCCCAAGCCTGGAGCCGTGCTGTGGATGTCACACCCCCAGGAAGGTCCTTGGTGCTAGAAGCCCAGGAGCTGACGCCTCCCTACAAGATACCCTGGGGGCACGAGGGAGGGCTCCGTGCCCAGCGTCCCTAACACAGGGCTCTGGCATTTGGTTCCTGCCCTTTTGACAGGTAGGCACGCAGGATGCCCAAGCAGGACAGAGGTCTTGGACCTTGGACACCCTTCACTGCCCCTCTCTGACGTTTTCCATAGAGGGCCAGTGTGACCAAGGCAGTGCTGAAGACCTGAGCCTGCACTGAACCCCACCAACCTCCATTCCCACCTGTCTCACCCCTGCCCGCAGGAGAAGTGGACCTGAGGATTGAAGGGAGTGACAATGAGGATGAAGCTCACTCACCACCCTGAGCCCAAGAAAGTTCTGGATGCTGTGAATGCTTTCCCTTCTGGGGTCTTCAGACTACGCCCCCCTCATTCCTTCAGAGACCCCATTGGAGCTGGGACATCCACGGGGACTCTTGATTTCCCCCAAAATCTCAAAAGTTACAAAGAACTCCAGGGCCCGATCTCCCATTCCCACCACTCACTCACAGTCACTGTCACTTGGGCGGTGCTGGACCTTGTGCCAGGTGCTGGGGACCCCGAGGAACAGGCTGTGGCCCCTGGACCTGCGTCTCTCTAGGAGGTGAGAAGACAGGGAAAGGAGCTAGTCCAAAGAGTGCAAGGCCAGGCTAGACCACAAGGGTGTGCTGTGCCCAGGGGGAGGGAATGACCACTGTCCAGTAGTAGGGGGCAGAACAAGAAGCCAGGACATTAGGGTTGAGCTTGGTAAGATGGGGACCCAGCAGAGGGAGGAGCAAAGGCGCAGAGGGCCAGAGGGAACCTTGGCTGGAATGGAGGAGTGCGGCGGGGGAGGGAGGAGTTGATGCGGCAGGTAGGGGATGAGGCTGAAATGCAAGGTGGGTGCTCAGGTCCGCCAGGGGCCTCACCCTCCTATAGGCCATGGGGAGCCACTGAGGACTTCCACGCAGGGGACCAAACTTAGCATCTGAGTGGGAGTCTTGGTTATGAAGAGGGCTGATAGGAGCAGGAAAGGGGGACTGCCAGGGTCCTGGTCTCAGTTCTCAGGAGGAGGCCCCTGGCTGGTTCTAGAGTCGTCCCTGTGCAGAGTTGGGGTTGTGGGGGCAGTGGAGTATCAGGGGACCAGCAGATGTCCAGCCAGCCCTCAGAACCATGACTGTGCCCCTCGCCTAACCAGGGCATAATTCCTCCTGGAGCAGCTCTGGCTGCTTGTGGCAGGTTCTCACCACTGCTCACATTCAGACCCCCAGGGGGGTTACCCATGCCAGGACTCCACCCCCAAGAGTCTGATTCAGTTTCTCTTGGATAAAATATCGGTGTAAAACGTCCCCCACCCTCTCTTAAAAGGTAATGTAAAGAACTGGGTCACAGAACAGCAACAACTGTGGTCACATGGCCCCCCGGGTTTATCATGTGACATTCCTCTGGGGGGGCAGGGGGCTCATGATGGTCAAAACGAGCTCTCCAAAGGGAATGTGCGGGATGAGATCGTGGGGGTGGTTGCACCACATAGACAATACGCTAAAACACTTAATTGTACACTTTAAAATGGTCCTACGTCATGTGACTCACATGTCAATGTTTTAAAAATATCGATGTGGTAGAAAAAACAACAGGAATGGATGCTGGGCGTGAAGGATGGCCAAGAAAGAATATGAGTTATTCTGACACTCTTGAGGGTTAGAGGAAGTCCCTATCAACATGGTGGAGGCAGCACAGAGAAGAAGGAGGAGGACGGAGGCAAGAACCGGGAGCTCCCACCTCGCAAATGTTGGTGGGGGAGCATCTCATTTGAGCTGTTTTTCCAGGAGCTCTGGACCTGATCTGATCCAGCGGGAAGCTCTGCAGCGTCAGCGAGACCCAGGCCCATCTCCCACCCTGATGAGCTTGGGACACCGGGAGGGTCCTGTTGTCCCGGGAGAACCTCGGAGAGCAGGCAGAGTCTCTGAGGAGCCTATAGGGAACAGCCCGCGTTGTTTTCAGGGCAATTAATACTCCGTGTCTTGGACTCAAGATCACCGAGCGTGTCATGAAATATGTGGTAAGTGTCCAAACTTAAAAAATTAAATGAAGGCACCAGTGATCCCACTTCTTAGGTATACACTTGAGAAAACTGAGAACACGTTCACACAGACACTTGTACCGAATTCAACAGTTGGTGGACATTTGGGTGGTTCCACTTTTTGGCTATTATGAATAATGCCAGAACTTCATGTACGAGTTTTACATTGGCCCAGCGTTTTATTTTTTTTGGATCATTCGCATACATCAAAACAATCAATCAGTAACCTCCCAGATGATTCTATCATACAGGCAAGGTTGTGAGGCCCAGGGTAAAGGGTTGAATCTGCCCAAAGGAATCCCCTCATGAACATGGCCCCCAGAGCAGGCGGCCTCATCTTGATTCCCTAGTTTGAGGCCAGACTCATTAGAGGCAGCCTGCACCCAGATGCGCCAGCTGGAATGAACGCGTCCTTCTCACCACTGCATCCCCTGCACCTGGCAGCTCCTGGCGTACAGTCAGACAGGAACAGGGACCCAATCAGGCCTTTGCTTCATCTTCAGTGTTCTCCCGCTGTAATGAGGGTGGATGACTTAGCTGTGGAACAGCTTTCGGTCATGAGCCTGAGCCTGTTCAGTTTCCGTCTCTGAGGGTGGACTCACAAGGGCCATTTTTCTGATGGGCACAGATTCCTGTGCTCTTCTCTGGCAATTCAGCTGGCACCACCCTACCAGAGCGACAGCAAGACCAAGTCTCTCTGCTCCTCATGGGCAGCCCCCACACCAGCTACATCCCACAT